>NC_079198.1:120257834-120477069 GCF_029499605.1 Hyla sarda | reverse complement strand
GGGACAGTGTGTCGCAGGGGACGATGGGGGGACAGTGTGTCGCAGGGGACGATGGGGGGGACAGTGTGTCGCAGGGGACGATGGGAGGGGACAGTGTGTCGCAGGGACGATGGGGGGGACAGTGTGTCGCAGGGGACGATGGGGCGGGACAGTGTGTCGCAAGGGGACGATGGGGGGGACCAGCCTGTGTCGCAGGGGACGATGGGGGGGGGGGGACAGTGTGTCGCCGGGGACGATGGGGGGGACACAGTGTGGTCGCCGGGGACGAAGGGGGGGGGGGACAGCGTGCCGCCGGGGACAAGGGGGGGCTGGGTGCGCATCGCAGGGGTCGGGGGGGGGAAGAAGGCGTATCGCAGGGGTCGGGGGGGGGGGGGAAGAAGGCGTATCGCAGGGGTCGGGGGGGGGGGGGGGGGGGGGAGAAGAAGGCGTATCGCAGGGGTCGGGGGGGGGGGGGGGGGGGAGAAGAAGGCGTATCGCAGGGGTCGGGGGGGGGGGGGGGGGGAGAAGAAGGCGTATCGCAGGGGTCGGGGGGGGGGGGGGGGGGAAGAAGGCGTATCGCAGGGGTCGGGGGGGGGGGAAGAAGGCGTATCGCAGGGGTCGGGGGGGGGGGGAAGAAGGCGTATCGCAGGGGTCGGGGGGGGGGGAAGAAGGCGTATCGCAGGGGTCGGGGGGGGGGAAGAAGGCGTATCGCAGGGGTCGGGGGGGGGGGGAAGAAGGCGTATCGCAGGGGTCGGGGGGGGGGGAGAAGAAGGCGTATCGCAGGGTCGGGGGGGGGGAGAGGAAGGCGTATCGCAGGGTCGGGGGGGGGGAGAGGAAGGCGTATCGCAGGGACGGGGGGGGGAGAGGAAGGCGTATCGCAGGGTCGGGGGGGGGAGAGGAAGGCGTATCGCAGGGTCGGTGGGGGGAGAGGAAGGCGTATCGCAGGGTCGGGGGGGGGAAGAAGGCGTATCGCAGGGTCGGGGGGGGGGAGAAGAAGGCGTATCGCAGGGTCGGGGGGGGGAGAAGAAGGCGTATCGCAGGGGTCGGGGGGGGGGGGAAAGAAGGCGTATCGCAGGAGTCGGGGGTGGGGGGAAGAAGGCGTTTCGCAGGGGTCGGGGGGGGGGGGGGGGGAAAGAAGGCGTATCGCAGGAGCCAATAGGAGATGCAGCTTATCACAGAGGAGAAGAGGGGATACAGCATATCGCACGGGACGACAGTATCGCACAGACATCTATCTCTATATATATCCGGGGGTTGATATTTCTTATAGGATCCTTTCAGTCTTTTACCCTATATTTTGTTTTATGTGATACCATCTTTTGTTGTAGCTATAGGGGGCGCCATAGTTGAGGTTACACCCAGGTTATTCCCACTTATATAGTATGTGTATATATGTGTGTGTGTGTGTATGTATGTATGTATGTATATGTATATATATATATATATATATATATATATATATATATATATATATATATATTCAGATAAGAAACATGCATAGCATAAAAATGAATAAAGAATAAAATTTTTAAAATATATATATTTTTTTCTCATAAAGCCAACCAGTGTGCCTCCAGCTGTTGCACAACTACAACTCCTCCCAGACATCCGTGCCCAAACATCCAACATCAACAGCTGGAGGCACTCTGATTAGAAAGCACTATCTTATGTTATTTTACTAGGATAGGTCACCCTTTATTATTGGGGTGCTCTGGCTTTTGGGACCCCCCCCTTCCTCTGACTTTGAGAATGGAAGGGATACTCACATGGCCTTTTTTTTTTTTCCTTTTTCTTTGCCAGTCAGCCCCCATCTACCTTAATCTGCCCCTTAGCTACCTAACAGGGTTTCAGAGTATGAAAAAGTCAATCAGAAAATCAGCATCATGTACACTACAGTATAAAATCATAGGGAAGCTAATGGGAGTAATTTTGGGAGCAGAATTAGAGGGGTTTTCCAGTGTGCCATAATTTTGTTTGAATAAAGCTGGAGCAGGTGAGAGAAAGTAAGAAAAAAAAAAAAAGTTATACTTGCCTCACCCAGTCCCAGCACAAAGTGGGATGGCATTTTGCATGGGTAAGATATTCGCCCATTTAAAAGGGCCCTAAGGCTGGTTTCACATTATGGAATTTCCAAGCGAAATTCATCTTTAAAATCCCATTCCTGTCAATGGATTCCGATGCACGGCGCACATTATGGAATGTCAGCCACTAAAATTCTGCAGCCGAAAAAGCGATGTTGCTCATTCTATCAGCAGAATACATTGCCGTCTATGTGGACGGCAATATCTTCGTGCTCCTAGTACCGAATGATTTAGTCTCTGTTGTTCACCCTCGCAATCTCTGCCCAGAGAAATGTCAGTCTGAGCCCAGCCTAAGAATAAAGGGACTCGTACGCTGGGTAGTATCTTGTAGCTTGTTAATGTGGCAATACATTTTTAAAAGTTTTCGACCAAAGCCTCATGTGGGCAACAGCTATTCTTCCTCTTTCTCCCCATTCACATGCACGCTCATCTCAGCTGAGTATTCACTTGTTCAGAATGGGGGGAATAAGCTGCTTCCAGGCACCTGATGGCCGCTTGTGTCCCCTAAAAAGTTTTCCTACATTTAAAGTGATTCCCAACCAGGGATCCTCCAGCTTCTGCAAAACAACTCCCAGCATGCCCTGGGAGTTGTAGTTTTTGCAACAGCTGGAGGCACCCTGGTTAGGAAACACTTGAATAGGAGATAACCAGCTGTGCGCTGGGTCTCTTACGATCTTCATAAGGCTGGGTTCACATCACGTTTTTGCCATACTGTTTTCAATCTGTTTTTCTAAAGAAAACCGTATGTAAAAAACAAACAAACGAATGGAACAGTATGGGAAAAAGTAAACTGTATAGGTTTTTTTAAACAGTATACTGTTTTTGAAAAGTGCATACAGTTCCGTATGTTTTTATAAAAAAAAAAAAAAAAAAAAAATAAAACTTTTTTAAATATTGTCCATTTTTAATGGGAGGGGTCTTGGGTGGGGACTTTAGGATGCAAATGTGCAAAGTAAAAACCGTCTACGTTTTCCATGTGAGTTTTCCATTGATGTCAATGTTAAAAAAAAAAAAAAAAAAAAAAAAAAAAAACGTATGCGGTTGCAGTACAGTTTTAAATCGGTATTCAAAACCGTGGTTGACCACGATTTTGTCTCTGGTTTAATAACCGTACTGCAACTGCGTAAGTTTTTTTTTTTTTTAACATGGACATCAATGGGAAACGCGCATGTATCCGGTTCCATACGGGAAAACGTAGACGGTGTTTGTTACTTTGCACATGCGCATTTGCATTCTAAAGTCCCCACCCAAGACCCCTCCCATTAAAAATGGACAACAGTTTCAAAAACCTATGTTGTTTTTTTTCTATTAAAAACGGACGAAACAGTTTAAAAACGCATACGGTTTTACTTATTTCCATACTGTTTCATCCGTTTTTTGCCCATACGGAATTTATTTTGAAAAACTGATTGAAAACAGTATGGCATAAACGAAACAAAAAAAAATTAAAAATAAAGAACTTACTGTGGCGCATACAGAAGCTAATAAGTACTGGAAGGATTAAGATTTTTTTAATAGAAGTAATTTACAAATCTGTTTAACTTTCGGTCATCAGTTGATTTAAATAAACAAAATTCCCAGTGGGGTACCCCTATAATGATTTATTCTCTATATTGCTCTAGTCTAATGGGAGACTGGGGTTCCTGTTCTGAAAATTGTGTGGGGCCCCCAGCTCCTGTGGATAGGGGATAACTTTAAAAACCCCTTAAAATGCGAAAGGATCAGACTTTGAGACTATGCATGCTTGATCCATCTCTCTCCTGACATCATCCCTTGTCCCTTTTCTCTGCATTGCTCCCCTACTGGTCACCAGATAGCAATGCCCCATTCAAGTGGGGGGGGAGAACCCAATGCCATAAGGAGGCACCATATGGCGGCACATGACGTGCCTGTTGCTGGTGTTGCTTATGCTGTTTGACACTTATGACACAAAGTTCCTTAATAAATTAAGAATGCTAATGTCCTGTAATGTTTGTTTACGCATAGAACCGTTTTGGATTGCTATTTACTAGTCATTAGACGTGTAATGTGCCTGTTCTCGTCAGTGATGACACTCGCAGGTGCCTGTGTTTTTCCATACGTGTGTATCAGACAGGACGACTATTGTGTAGGTGGCTGCTTCTCTGTATAGTAAACCATGAGTCACACCATGAATGGCTGGATTGTGATGATGATTTATAGAGGATTCCAGGACCAGCAGGTAAAGTACGAGAGTCCCTGCATCTAAGGACTGAAAACATGACCTACTTTACGTTCTGCTCAGCTGCACCCTGCTTACGGAAATCTTTGTTGTAAAATGAGAATAAACACATCTGTCATTTACTTTCATTGGTTTGATCGATCTAGAGCAGTGTTTCCCAACCAGGGTGCCGTCCGGCTGTTGCAAAACTACAACTCCCAGCATGCCCGGGACAGCCAAAGGCCTGTCCGGGCATGCTGGGAGTTGTAGTTTTGCAACAGCTGGAGGCACCCTGGTTGGGAAACCCCACTGCGAGGTATAGGGGAATGGACAGAAGTCAGTAGTCTAACCTGTGTAGTGTTTCAACAGCCGGAATTGTCTAGAACAAGACACATATAGGTCTTATATACTATATAGTAAATATGACTATATACCTGTGTGTGTGTGTGTGTGTATATATGTTATGTATATTATATATTATATATATATATATATATTAGGGATGTAAGAAAAAAATCGATTATCGCGATTATCGCGATTTTTTGTTCCGCGATACTGAAATCGATTTTAAAATTCTGAGAATCGATTTTTTTTTTTTTATAAATTATTATAATTAACATTTACTGTATTTCACTCACTGAGTCACAGTCCTATTTGTCTCTTATTTTTTTTATAACACTTAAACTCCTGACCACTAGTTGGCAGTGTACCTGTTATCAGCTCTGTCCCACTCGCAGGCTGCTACCGCGAGACTACAGACTACAGAACAAACAGGAAGTGAGAACGTACGCACATCACAGGACAACTCTCGCGGGATCTTGTTCTTTCTCAGCTAGAATAAAGTTTTCCCAAGCTTTTTAATAGGGAATATCGCGATATATCGTGATATATCGCCAACATGACAGTATCGCAATATATTGCGATATTTCGAATCGCCACCCTGGTATCGCGATTCGAATCGAATCGCCAAATTATTGACGATTCACACCCCTAATAATATATATATATATATATATATATATATATAATTTTTTTTTTATTTTTTTTTGTGGCTTCAAGCCATATTAAAGTGCGGGTGCTCAGCCAGCGCAAACCTCGACCACAGGTACTGTAGAATCAAGTATCCAAAATGAAGCAACAATCAGCACTCCAGCAGTATGGAAAAGTGAGAGGTGGAATTTATTCACCCATCCATGAAAGTGCAACGTTTCAACCCTCTCAATGGGGTCTTTCTCAAGCATGCTATTGATGGGTTAAAGGGGTACTCCGGTGGAAAACTTTTTTTTTTTTTTTTTTTAAACAGAATTGTAAATTACTTCTATTAAAGCATCTTAATCCTTCCAGTACTTATTAGCTGCTGAATACTACAGAGGAAATTATTTTCTTTTTGTACCAGGGAGCTCTCTGCTGACATCTCTGTCCATTTTAGGAAACTGTCCAGAGCAGCATATGTTTGGTATGGGAATTTTCTCCTACTCTGGACAGTTCTTAAAATGGACAGAGATGTCCGCAGAGAGCACTGTGCTTGTGATGTCAGCAGAGAGTTCTGTGTTCCAAAGAGAAAATAATTTCCTCCTGTAGTATTCAACAGCTAATAAGTACTGGAAGGATTAAGATTTTTTTTTTTTAATATAAGTCATTTACAAATCTGTTTAACTTTCTGGCACCAGTTGATTTAAAAAAAATAAATAAAAAAGGGTGTTCCACCGGAGTACTCCTTTAATAAAAAATTTCCACCTTCACTTTTTCCAATACTGCTGGAGTGCCGCTTGTTGCTTCATTTTGGACATATATATATAACTTATTTATAGACCCAATATGTAGCCTTGATCCGACAGAGGTAATCGTGCAAAGAGAACCTCCGCGTAACATTTTAAATTCTGCTCCTGAACCCTGGAATACGTTCTCCCCACCTCATATAACTTCGCAGGTAGGACAGTGTTTCCCAACCAGGGGGCCTCCAGCCATTGCAAAACTACAATTCCTAGCATGCCCAAACAACCTTCGCTTCCTGAGTGTTGGTCGTCAATAAGAAAGAAAGAAAAAAAGTACTGCAATATCTTATTAAAGGAATTGTCCATCTTCCTGGCAATTTTTGCTTTGGTGGCTGATATTGAAATTTCTCCAAATATTTGGGGAGATCAAAACCCGTGAAAAGCAAAAGTGCTACTGTTGCCCATAGCAACCAATCATATTGCTTCTATTATTATTATTAAACATTTTTTAGCTATTTTTTTTTCCGTACACACAAAGCAGCCTAATATAAGCAATCATTTGATTGTTTATATAGATCAATGTAATGGGTGTGTAGTATTCAGACTGTATCAGAGTCTTGACATGAGACCTAACTAAGGCATCGGGCTGCCCTGACAACCCATTGGCATCTGTAATTACATCACTGAGGGGGCAATTCCACCACCAGTGACTCATCTAAAAACTTTACCATATCTGACGCTTGGCAATGCTTTATTTATGGTAAAATCTTTATCCTCTCCATCCCTGGGGGACATTTTTGCACTGTCCCGGTCCCGCCTCCTCAGCTTGATTGATGGCCCCGCTTTATCGCTCTGCTCCGTAAGCAGACAGAGCAGAGTATTAATGTTAAGTTGTCAATAAAGCTGAGGGGGCGGGACCACGGCTGAAGCGACGGGTCCCAGTAAGTATAATATTTAGTGCGTTTTATATTTCACTATAACCTTTCATAGAAACATCCAGGAAAAAAATGTAGGTAAAAATGCCACAAGAAACCATGTGTAAAACCACCCTTAAAGGGGAACTCTGGTGGAAAACTATTTTATTTTTTTATTTTTTTTTTTTAAATCAACTGGTGCCAGAAAGTTAAATGGATTTGTAAATTACTTCTATTTGAAGAGTAGCTCCCACCATCATTTTTTTTTTTATTTTTATTTTTTTATTTATATATTTTTTTTCTCTTCTGTCCCTGCCTATTGCCCATTTATCCCTAACCCCCTCCCTGCTGAATTTTTTTTTTTTTTTACTACATTAAAAATGGCTTTTTGTCTGCCTGGTAGTGTGCTCACTTACCAAACAGACTTCCCCAGCAGGTGCAACGTCATTGATGCCTGCTGGGGACGACCCTTCCGCCCTTAGTTCATCTATACAGGGTGCCTCCAGCTGTTTCACCACTACAACTCTCAGCTTGCCCTGACATCTATTGGCTGTCAGGGCATACTGGGAGTTGTACTGGTGAAAAAGCTGGAGGCACCCTGTGTTGAAAACAATATTTCTTTGTTACGGCTGCAACCCGCTACCCCGAACCCCACCACGCAACCCGCTCTATCAAACCACCCCCAGCCGCCGCCTCGCAACTGGCTCTATCCCCCTACCCCACCCCAAAAATAACTTACCGAAGTGCAGGACAGTCCTGAGGCAGCAGCAGCCAGGAGACGGGGCCGGCGTGTGAGGCCAGGGAGCCAATGCACGCATCCTCTGTGCTTTCAGTGCTCACTCCCGCCAGGCTGATTGGCTGACTGAATCAGGACCAATTGCCTGGCCGGCATCGGTCCCTAATTAAGTCGTGACGTCACTGCAGGCTGCAGCCGGCCACTAGGAGGGAGACCCCTAGTGGCCGGTTTTCAAATATAAAATAAGCTATTTTAATAAAAAAAAAATAATAATTTAAGTGTATTAGAGATATGTTGTAGTACATAAGTACTACAACATATCAAAAAAGAAAAAGGTTGACAGTGCCCATTTAAAAAAAATCTTAATCCTTCCAGTACTTATCAGCTGCTGTATACTACAGAGGAAGTTCTTTTCTTTTTGAATCTCCTTTCTGTCTGACCACAGTGCTGTCTGCTGATGCCTCTGTCCATGTCTGGAATTGTCCAGAGCGGGAGCAAATCCCCATAGCAAACCTCTCCTGCTCTGGACAGTTCCTGATATGGACAGAGGTGTCAGCAGAGAGCACTGTGGTAAGACAGAATGGAAAATCAAAAACAAAAGAACTTCCTGTGGAGCATGCAGCAGCTGATAAGTACTGGAAGGATTAAGGTTTTTATATAGAAGTAATTTCCAAATCTGTTTAAAGGGGTTCTCTGGTGCTTACACATCTTATCCCCTATCAAAAGGATAGGGGATAAGATGCCTGATCGCAAGAGTCCCGACGCTGGGGTCCCCCATGATCTTGCACGCGGCATCCCGTTTGTAATCAGTCCCCGGAGCATGTTCCCTCCGGGTCTGATTACGGGCGACCACAGGGCGGGCAGCGTTTGATGTCACGCCTGCGCCCCCGTGTGACGTCATGCTCCGCCCCTCAATGCAAGTCTATGGGTGGGGGCGTGACAGCTATCACACCCCCTCCCATAGACTTGCATTGAGAGGCGGAGCGTGACATCATGAGGGGGCGGAGCGTGACGTCACGGGGGCGCAGGCGTGACGTCCCACGCCGCCCGCCCTGTGGTCGCCCGTAATCAGTCTCCGGCGATCAGGCATCTTATCCCCTATCCTTTGGATAGGGGATAAGATGCGTAAGCACCGGAGAACCCCTTTAACTTTTTGGTTGAGTTATATATATATATATCTATATCTAATTTTTTTTAATTTTTTATCTCCACTGGAGTACCCCTTTAAACAGGGTATTCCAGCCCCTATAAATAGTTTCTGATCAGGGGCCCGTTCAGCAGATTGCGGGAGGACACCGTAGGGATTAAACACTTATCCCTTATCCTGTAGATAGAAATATGTTTTAGGGGCTCTGTAAGATGAGTTATTGAGAAATAAATTGCCCAGTTGTCATTCGTTGCCCCACTTGTGACCCCGGCCTGGATTGTGTGAATTCTCGGTCACATGCCGTCCACCGGACTCTGAAACAATATCTGCCATCCAAGTCTTATGCAATGCAGAGCGGTCATACTGCAGCTTGTACGCACTCCGCCGACCGGAGGTTGTATAGCATTAGCCTCCTTATGTAGGGCTTGGTTCATTCCCAAATCCATTAACCCCCTAGTTTATTTTATTACATTTCCTCTACCCACTGGGCGAACGCACCTCTGTGTGGTATATTGTAATGTAAGACTGATGTCTTGTTCTAGAGCAGTGTTTCCTAACCAGGGTGCCTCCAGCTGTTGCAAAACTACAACTCCCAGCATGCCCGGACAGCCAAAGGCTGTCCGGGCATGCTGGGAGTTGTAGTTTTGCAACAGCTGGAGGCACCCTGGTTAGGAAATACTGTTCTAGAGTGTAAAGTCATAAATGTAAAGGCAATCTTCATTTTCCAGCATTGCAGAGATTTCCTTTCTAATTTACCTATGCAGCATATGTAGCTTTTCTCCCCTTTCCTGTCAAGTTAAAGGGGTACTCCGGTGGAAAACTTATATTTTTTATTTATTTTTTAAATCAACTGGTGCCAGAAAGTTAAACAGATTTGTAAATTACTTCTATAAAAAAAAAATAATCTTAATCCTTCCAGTACTTATTAGCTGCTGAATACTACAGAGGAAATTATTTTCTCTTTGGAACACAGAGCTCTCTGCTGACATCACGAGCGCAGTGCTCTCTGCTGACATTTTAGGAACTGTCCAGAGCAGCATATGTTTGCTATGGGGATTTTCTCCTACTCTGGACTGGGGGGGGGGGGGGGGGGGGGTTGTGGTGGTTGACGGTTATATGGGAACATAGCCTTAGAGGAGGTTCATACCTACTATTTATCCTGCTCTTATTGGGAGCAGCAGTATACAGATAGAGCTGGTGTGAAGGTGTATAACTACAATATATCCTGATCCCATAGATATAGCAGCAGCAGTATACAGATAGAGCTGGTGGGGTATAACTACTATATATTCTGATCTCTTAAAGTTAAAGCAGTATACAGATCAGGGGTGTGGTAATTTTAATTAAAAAAACAAACTTGTCCACGGGACAAAAACGGAGCAAAATCTACTGTCCCTCATGACGATCCACTTGTCCGCGCCAATTTTCGCTTTTACACTCAAATGTTTTCCTCCTTGCCATATAATAGCCATAACTACCTACTATAATGATAACTTTTAATTATTCAATAACATTCTCCGAACCCAAAAAAAAATGTGTGTGTATATATATATATATATATATATATATATATATATATATATATTCGGTGAAGTGTAATTGTAATAGTTAAAGATAATTTAGCAAATTTGGTGGTTTTCTTTTCTACGCCATTTACCTTGTGGTCAGATAACATGTTGTTTTGATACGTTAGGCCGCCGTATTAGTGATACCAGATTTGTATAGTTTCCGTCATGTTTTACTAATTAAAAAAAATTCTGAACTTTTTCGATTATTTTTTTAATTGCCATTTTTTGACCCCTGTAGCTTTTTTATTTTTTTTATTAATTTTTTTCTGCATACCAGGCTGTATGAGGGCAATTTTTTTCAACATAATCTGTTTTTTTTTGTGTCGCTACCATTATGGTATTGATCTGACATTTTAATCGCCTTTTTAACTTTTATTTTATTTTTTTTCTGGAATATTATAAAAATTGCAATTATGTGGTTTTTTTTTCTTCTTACATTTACGTCTTTTACCGATACATAATGTTATATTTTAAGAGTTCGTACAATTACACACACAGTGATAATAAATGTTTATTTTTATTATGTTTACATGTTTTTATATAGGAAAAGGGGTGATTTGAACTTTTAACATGAAAGGGGTTAATGTGTGTCATAAACTTCTACAAAAATTTTTTTTATTTTTTTTTTATACACTTTATTAGACTTTTAGGAGGAATCATTAGATTCCTCATACAGATCAATAGAGTCCTATTCAGCCAGGCTCTATCAATGACAGAATGATAGATCTACGGACACCAGGGAAGCAGAGGTAAGCCTTCTGGCTACCTCTATAGTGGATCTGACTGACTAAACCCTACTGTATACCTACTATATATCCTGATGAAATAGAGATAGCAACAGCAGCAGTATACAGATAGAGCTGTAGGGGAGGGGTCTATAAGCTAGCAGTAGCATCAGGAAGTTGATGATTTCATCCTGTAGTTTACAGTAGTCTGCTGACCCAGGACCGACCACTACCTCTGACACATGAAACATTGTGATTTTCTGTGGGTGAGACTGGTGATCACATAACCCAGTTACAGTAAAGATGTAGTTGTGCTGGAGTGAAACAAAAGCACTCCGATCATGTTGCCTGAATGTAACTAAATTTATAAATGTTATTTTTTTTCATGCAAATTGGGAATGGCTTTAAAAAAAAAAATCCTTGCAGGGCAGTTTTAGTGCTCGTCTCCTCCGGTGTGTTAACCTTGACAGCTCTGTAGACCTTGGTTTCTATTTTTGGAATCTCTTGTGTTCCTTAATGCTATGAAGAATGCAGCCGCCAATGTGCGTGCAGCAAATCTGAAGAATTGGTGGGTGAAGTGAGACTAGTATAATCTACTGGATGGCAATGAAAATAAAAACATGCTGGACAAATGCTATATGGTTATGCGTAGTACGATAATTGTGATCAAGCCATAGTATGGCACCCGTAATAGTCTAGTGTTTCTCAACCAGGGTGCCTCCATCTGTTGCAAAACTACAACTGCCAGCATGCCCGGACAGCCTTCGGCTGTCCAGGCATGCTGGCAGTTGTAGTTTTGCAATAGTTGTAGGCACGTTGGTTGGGGACACTGCTCCACAGTATGGACGTCCTCTTGATTGAGTCTTGTTTGTTTTCTTTTTTTTTTACAGATTAGACGTAGGCGCCTGGCTCGGCTTGCTGGTGGGCCGTCTTCACAGCCCACGACTCCACTCACATCTCCGCAGAGAGAGAACCCACCTGGACCACCAGTAGCGGGACCGGCCCCCAGTGCGCCTAACCAGCTTGGCCTAAATGTTCAGGGGTTAACCCCAGCTACCTCACCCATAGGAGCATCAGGTACTTGTAACAAAGTAGTAAACAGCTTCTTTACTGATTAAAATGGGCACTGTCATTAAAAATAACTTTTGCTATTGCACTCCTTTATGGTAAATAAAAAAATCTTTCTAATGTACTTGTGTTTAAAAAAAGCTGCCACTAGGTGTCTCCCTACTTGTCCAGAGCACATTTTCCACCTGGAGTGCTGGTTTGCAGCCTTAGCCAATCATAGCTCATCTCGCACTGAACTGCTCTGGGCTGTGTGTAGCAGAGTGAGGGAGGAAGTTCTCCCCAGTATGGTTTCAGATGATGTCACGCCTGCAGGGGAACGCCCCTTCCCCATCTGTGAATCTGACTGACACTGAGCAGAAAATACAGAGCAATATCAAGGTAGAAAACTAAAAATAACAATAAAGACGGGGGTGGTTTATCATGATGAGGGCAGTGAACTGGGAGGATTTATAAAATTTAACAAGATCATTGCAGGTACTCTTTAAAGGAGTTCTCTAAGCTAAAACTTTTAACCCCCGTTGTGCCTGGGCTGTAAAACTATACATAATAAACTTTCACTTACCTGCCTACGATCCCCCGTTGTTCCGATATCGCCGTCCTGTTCTCCGGTCCCGGCCTCTTCCACTTCCTGCGGGTCGGTGACTTCACTCTGCGCTCAGCCTATCAGCGGCCGCAGCAATGTCCCGTCGCAGCTGCTGATAGGCTGAGCGCAGAGTGAAGACACCGACCCGCAGGAAGAGGAAGCTGACAGGGACCGGAGCACTGGCGGTGATATCGGAACAACGGGGGATCGTAGGCAGGTAAGTGAAAGTTTATTATGTATAGTTTTACATCCCGGGCACAGCGGGGGATAAGATTTCAGTTGGAGAACTCCTTTAATTTATGATTATGCATCCACATCACTGGACTAAGTCTACTACTATATATATATATATATATATATATATATATATATATATATAATATATATACACAAATCATTTCTTTATAGAGTTTGATGAACATTGTTATTGTGTATTCACACGTATAGTGTCTTGCACATATTTTGTATGCAGGTTTTGAAGCTGCAGATTTAATGCTGCAGAATTCAGTGTAAAGTAAATATGATGTAGGTAAAATAGGTTTAGTGAAATGTGCCTGGGCAGCACCAGTGTAAAGCATCTTTGTAAAGGCGTACATTTTTGAGCGTGTTTCATTGCATTTTTATTGCCGTTAACCCCCCTTCCCCATATACTTTATTTGGTTTTGTCAGAAACCTAAACTGAAGATGCCACAAAAAATGCCATAACCCAGAGAACACTTTGGCCCACACTTACTATGAGTTTTAGGGCACTTTGACACCTGAAAAGGGGTGTGACCTAGAATGAAAGAGGTCTGGTGTGAAAGTGCCCAAAAAGTATTTAAAACTCATAGTAAGTGTGGGCTAAAGTGTTCTCTGGGTTATGGCATTTTTTTTGTGGCATCTTTAGTTTAGGTTTCTACATGGTCTAAATGGAGCTTTGTGTGCCAGGATTATGCCATAAAGTCCTTCCACAGTTTAATTAAAATAATAATTGGTCTTAAAAGAGACTAAATGTTTATAGAATGCAACAGGTTTATCGTACAGCCTGAGATCTGGTGATAAATCTAGAGATAATCCGTAAATAGGTTCCTCTCAAGAAGGCGCTAGTACCCGGGGATAAAGGTGAAATTCTTTTATTTGCAACGCGTTTCGATCCCGAACCGGGATCTTTGATGCCTGACGAAGATCCCGGTTCGGGATCGAAACGCGTTGCAAATAAAAGAATTTCACCTTTATCCCCGGGTACCAGCGCCTTCTTGAGAGGAACCTATTTACGGATTATCTCTATTGCTACTTACCGGACTGACGAGCGTCTCACCGGGCTTGTTCCTCGTGGCAGCGGTTTCCCTTGATCCTCCATACACTGATGCTACTGCAGGTGTTGTGCTCTGAGCGCAACACCAAGGGGTAAGAACCCATCTTTATGTCAACTTTTATCATTGTTAAACGGTCCTCACTAGGGGCGCACCTCCTGTGTTTTTTTCGTTTGTATTACTGGTGATAAATCTGTCACATACATTTTTTTTTTTATATATTTTTTTTAATATATCTATTTTTTAACCCCTTAAAGGGGTAGTCCAGTGGTGAAAAACTTATCCCCTATCCTAAGGATAGGGGATAAGTTTGAGATTGCGGGGGGTCCGACCGCTGGGGCCCCCTGCGATCTCTCTGTACGGTGCCCTGGCTCTCCGGCCAGATATCCTTTAGATAGGGGATAAGATGTCTAGGGGCGGAGTACCCCTTTAACCCCTTAAGGACTTAGCCCTTTTTCACCTTAAGGACTCGGACGTTTTTTTGCAATTCTGACCACTGTCACTTTAAACATTAATATTCTACTTTAACATAGTGGTAACATTTTGTGGTAACTTGCATCCTTTCATGGTGAAAAATCCCAAAATTTGATGAAAAATTAAAAATTTTGCATTTTTCTAACTTTGAAGCTCTCTTTTTTATTTTTTATTTTTTTTTATTCACATATACAATATGTCTACTTGATCTTTGCATCATAAAATTGACGTGTTTTTACTTTTGGAAGACACCAGAGGGCTTCAAAGTTCAGCAGCAATTTTCCAATTTTTCACAAAATTTCCAAACTCACTATTTTTCAGGGACCAGTTCAGTTTTGAAGTGGATTTGAAAAGTCTTCATCTTAGAAATACCCCATTATAAAAACTACACCCCCCAAAATATTCAAAAGGACATTCAGTCAGCATTTTAACCCTTTAGGTGTTTCACAGGAATAGCAGTAAAGTGAAGGAGAAAATTCCCAATCTTCATTTTTTTTACACTCTCATGTTCTTGTAGACCCAATTTTTGAATTTTTACAAGGGGTAAAAGGAGAAAATGTATACTTATATTTGTAGCCCAATTTCTCTCGAGTAAGCACATACCTCATATGTCTATGTAAATTGTTCGGTGGGCGCAGTAGAGGGCTCAGAAGGGAAGGAGCGACAAGGGGATTTTGGAGAGCACGTTTTTCTGAACTGGTTTTTGGGGGGCATGTTGTATTTAGGAAGCCCCTATGGTGCCAGAACAGCAAAAAAAAAAACACATGGCATACCATTTTGGAAACTAGACCCCTTGAGGAACGTAACAAGGAATAAAGTGAGCCTTAATACCCCACAGGTGTTTCACGACTTTTGCATATGTAAATAAATAAATTTCACGAAAATGTGTTTCCCCCCAAATTTCACATTTTTGCAAGGGTTAATAGCAGAAAATACCCCCAAAATGTGTAACCCCATCTCTTCGGAGTATGGAGGTACCCCATAAGTTGGCCTGAAGGGCACTACGGGCGAACTACAATGCTCCTTCTACAAGAGAAGGAGTCATATTTGGCTTTTTGAGACCAAATTTTGCTCGGGGGGCATGTCTCATTTAGGAAGCCCCTATGGTGCCAGGACAGCAAAAAAAAAACACATGGCATACTATTTTGGAAACTAGACCCCTCGGTGAACGTAACAAGGGGTTAAGTGAACCTTTATACCCCACAGGTGTTTCACGACTTTTGCATATGTAAAAAAAATTTTTTTTTTACCTAAAATGCTTGTTTTCCCCAAAATTGAACATTTTTAAAAAGGGTTAAAGCAGAAAATACCCCTCAAAATTTGTAACACAATTTCTCCCGAGTACGGCGATACCCCATATGTGACCCTAAACTGTTGCCTTGAAATACGACAGGGCTCCAAAGTGAGAGCGCCATGCCCATTTGAGGCCTAAATTAGGGATTGCATAGGGGCGGACATAGGGGTATTCTACGCCAGTGATTCCCAAACGGGGTGCCTCCAGCTGTTGTAAAACTCCCAGCATGCTTGGACAGTCAACGGCTGTCCGGCAATACTGGGAGTTGTTGTTTTGCAACAGCTGGAGGCTTCGTTTTGGAAACAGTGGCGTACCAGACGTTTTTCATTTTTATTGGGGAGGGGAGGGGGGCTGTGTAGGGGTATGTGTATATGTAGTGTTTTTTTACTTTTCATTTTATTTTGTGTTAGTGTAGTGTAGTGTTTTTAGGGTACAGTCACACGGGCGGGGGGTTCACAGTAGTTTCTTGCTGGCAGTTTGAGCTGCGGCAGAAAATTTTCCTCAGCTCAAACTTGCAGCCGGATACTTACTGTAAACTTCCGCCCATGTGAGTGTACCCTGTACATTCACATTGGGGGGGGGGGAAACATCCAGCATGCGCTGACAGACTGTACATGCTGAGAGTTTTAGTTTCGCAACATCAGTGTTTCACAACCAGTGTGCCTCCAGCTGTTGCAAAGCTACAACTCCCAGCATATACGGTGCATGCTGGGAGTTGTAGTTTTCAACAGCTGGAGGCACACCGGTCGTGAAACACTGAGTTAGATAAAAAAAAACTCTGAGTTTCACAACCAGTGTGCCTTCAGCTGTTGCAAAACTACAACTCTCAGCAGTCACCGACAGCCAACGGGCATGCTGGGAGTTGTAGTTATGCAACCAGCAGATGCACCACTACAACTCCCAGCATGCACTTTAGCTGTTTGTGCAAGCTGGGAGTTGTAGTTATACAACAGCTGAAGGTACACTTTTCCATAGAAAAAATGTGCCTCCAGCTGTTGCAAAACCATAAGTCCCAGCATGCCCATAAGGGAATGCTGGGAGTTGTGGTGGTCTGCCTCCTGCTGTTGCATAACTACAGCTCCCAGCATGCCCTTTTTGCATGCTGGTAGCTGTTGCTAAGCAACAGCAGGAGGCTGTCACTCACCTCCTACTGCTGCTCCGGGCACAGGTCAGTCCCGCCGCCGCCGTCGCTCCTGGGGCCCCGATCCCAACAGGGACGCCGGGGATTGGGGTCCCCAGCTGCCGGGTCGTCTTCACGCACCCGCTCGCGTCCTCCGGAAGAGGGGCGGAGCGGGTTGGGGGAGTGACACCCGCAGCAGGTGCCCTGATTGGTCGGCCAGTAAACCGGTGCCACCTCGCCCCTGCTGGCTATGGCTGTTCGGGGCCGTCAGAGACGGCCCCGATCAGCCAGTAATTCCGGGTCACTGGAGACCCGATTGACCCGGAATCGCCGCAGATCGCTGGACTGAATTGTCCAGCGATCTGCGGCCATCGCTGACATGGGGGGGGCATAATGACCCCCCTGGGCGATATGCCGGGATGCCTGCTGAACAATTTCAGCAGGCATCCGGCTCCGGTCCCCAACCGGCTAGCGGTGGGGACCGGAATTCCCACGGGCGTATGGAAACGCCCTGCGTCCTTAAGGACTCGGAATGCAGGGCGTATGCATACGCCCTGCGTCCTGAAGAGGTTAAACTTGACTATGGGATTCTACTAGGGAAATCATGTTTTATAATAAATGCCCCTTCCTTGATCCTCCCACTGTCCTATATTCAGCAGCAGATCAGCACACAAACTGTTCAATACAGTAGACTGTTGGCTTCCCAGCCAGTAGTCCTGTGGTAATGACATGTATGTTGCCTTTCTTTCCTTCAAGGAATGTATAAAATACATTCACACATTAATACAGAGGGGTCGGAAGCACAGAAAACTCCGGAGTCTGAGTCGGAACATTTATCTACCGACTCCACAGCCCTGGATGTAACCTGTGTCTTCTGCTTGTGAGCTTAGATTTGCTTTGGATTTGACAAAGGGATGAATCCTGAAAGCTTCTCTACAAAATTCTGTTAGTCCAATAAAAAAAGGTATTACAAGATACTGCAACATTTTTTTTGATTTGCTATATATATATATATATATATATATATATATATATATATATATATAATATATAATATACGTATATACGTATATACTCGAGTAGAAGCCGAGACCCCTAATTTCAACCCAAAATCCCAGGAAAAGTTATTGACTCAAGTATAAGCCTAGGGTGGGAAATACATCATCCCCCCTGTCATCATCCAGACCCCCGTCATTAACATCCTCATCTACCTCACCGCCTGTCATCATCCAGAACCTCATCATCATCACCTGTCATCATCCCACACACCCCCCTTCATCATCCCCTTGTCATCATCCCCACCCCCTTCACCATCCCCTTGTAATCATCCCCCCCCCCCTTCATCATCCCCTTATCATCCCACACCCCCCCCCCCTTCATAATCCTCTTGTCATCATCTGCCCGCAGTGGTCTTCAACCTGCGGACCTCCAGAGGTTTCAAAACTACAACTCCCAGCAAGCCCGGGCAGCCATCGGCTGTCCGGGCTTGCTGGGAGTTGTAGTTTTGAAACCTCCGGAGGTCCGCAGGTTGAAGACCACTGCGGCCTTCGACATCATCCAGCCCCCTCTCGCCCCCCTTTAGTTCTGTACAGTACTCACCTCCGCTCGACGCTGGTCCGGTCCTGCAGGACTGTCCGGTGAGGAGGTGGTCCGGTGGCATAGTGGTTCCGGGCTGCTATCTTCACTGGGGGCGCCTCTTCTCCGCGCTTCCGGCCCGGAATAGAGGCGTTGCCTTGACAATGACGCAGAAGTACGTTGGCAATGAACGTACCTCTGCGTCGTTGTCAAGGCAACGTGACTATTCTGGGGCCGGGCCCGAAGCGCTTAGAAGAGGCCTCCCCGGTGAAGATAGCAGCCCGGAACCACTATCCCACCGGACCACCTCCTCTCCGGACAGTCCTGCAGGACCGGACCAGCGCCGAGCGGAGGTGAGTACTGTACAGAACTAAACGGGATGAGAAGGGGCTGGATGATGTCGAAGGCCGCAGTGGTCTTAAACCTGCGGACCTCCGGAGGTTTCAAAACTACAACTCCCAGCAAGCCCGGACAGCTGTTTTCAGCACGAAAAATGTGTGTGTGTGTGTGTGTGTCCTTTAAGGGGTTAATTCGCTATGTCCCAGTTTTACAATTGATTTAATCACCAAATAATTTTTTTTGTTTAATCACCAATATATATATATATATATATATATATATATATATATATATATATTTATATTATAGTGATGATAAAAAAAAAATGTATGTTGCATAATCAAATAGGAAAATAAATCCCCCAGTATTCATGGTTGTTGTCCCCCCTATTCCCAGCGATCTGCAGACCTGTGTGATGTTATGTGATCATGTGCTCCGCTCCAAAAAAAAAAGGACCAAGTATAGATATGGCTGTTCCTATGAGCAGTGTAAACAGAACATCGTGTCCCGGGCGGGGGGCCTGCTGTGTGTTACACGTCTCGTGGTCCCGGGGACTTCTCTAGCAGATAAACAGCTGTGGAAGCAGAAACTCAGGTTTGGTCAGATGTTCAGAGACATAAACACAGGTCATCGCCTCTCCGCTTGGGAAATGTGTTTTTCCTCGGTGCCCGTCAGGTTGGAAGAGATTCCAGACGACTTTGTGTTTTGTTTCGAGTGACTTTACTTCCAGGCTATGTCAGGCCTTATAATAGGAGCGGTGACAGCAGCGTCTGCATTACTGCACCTATACAAGGCTTCCTGGTGACGGAGAGCTGCATTCCTCTGTGTGTCCATCATGTCTAACACTTCTCATAAACAAAATGAACTCCGGTCATGATACACAGGTGGCACATGGGCAACAACTGAGCCATCCGGATTATTGGTTGCATATTGCAAGTTGAGGGCAACATATTATCTGGCAATAAAATCAATTGTATAAATGGGACATAGGGAATTAACCCCTTAAAGGACATCTGCAGCACAAGACAACTTATCCCCTGTCCACAGGATAGGGCATAAGTGTCTGATCTGGAGGGGTCCGACCGACTACTGTGGCCCCCCCGCGATCTCCCAAACTGGACCCTGCATTGCCTCTCTGTGAGCGGCTAATGCACACATCGTCGACCTCTCTGAGGTTGAGGGTACACCACCTCCCCTTACATCTCTATGGGAGAGGCACGAACGCTGCCTCCCCGCCTCTCCCATAGAACTACATGGAGGAGGTGTGTTGGCCGCGACGTCATGCTGTGGCCGGCATGCCTCCTGCATGAGTGAGCTGCGTGCAGGAGATCGCGGGGGGTCCCAGCGGTTGGACCCCCTGCGATCAAACAGTTATCCCCTATCCAGTGGGTAGGGGATAAGGTGTGTTTTGGCTGCAAATGTCCTTTAACCCCTTAACGAAGCAGGACATAAATGTACGTCCTGGTGCAGTGGTACTTAACGCACCAGGACGTACATTTACGTCCTATACATGACCGCGAGCATCGGAGCGATGCTCGGGTCATGCGTGGCAGGTCCCGGCTGCTGATAGCAGCCAGGGACCCGCCGGTTATGGCCGACATCTGCAATCACGCGGATGTCCGCCATTAACCCCTCAGATGCCGGGATCAATACAGAACGGATCAAGATTGGAAGGCGGAAGTCCCCTCACCTGCCTCCGCTGCCTTCTGCTCTGGTCTGCTCGATCTCAGACCAGAGCAGAAGATGACCGATAACTGATCATTGCTATGTCCTATACATAGCACTGAACAGTATTAGCAATCGAATGATCGCTATAAATAGTCCCCTATGGGGACTATTAAAGTGTAAAAAGAAGAAAAAAAAAAATTATTATTTTAATATATTTGGTATCCCCGCGTGCGCAAATGTCTGAACTATTAAAATATAATGTTAATTATCCTGTACGGTGAACAGCGAAAACGTTAAAAAAAAAAGTCCAAAATTGCAGCTTTTTTTTTTTTTTTTTTATAACCTTTTATTCCAAATAAAATTGATAAAAAAATGTATTAAAAGTTTTATATATGCAAATGTGGTATAAAAAAAAATTACAGATCACTGCGCAAAAAATGAGCCCTCACACCGCCGCTTATACGGAAAAATGAAAAGGTTATAGGTCAGCAATAGAGATGAGCGAACTTACAGTAAATTTGATTTGTCACGAACTTCTCGGCTCGGCAGTTGATGACTTATCCTGCATAAATTAGTTCAGCTTTCCGGTGCTCCCGTGGGCTGGAAAAGGTGGATACAGTCCTAGGAAAGAGTCTCCTAGGACTGTATCCACCTTTTCCATCCCACGGGAGCACCTGAAAGCTGAACTAATTTATGCAGGATAAGTCATCAACTACCGAGGCGAGAAGTTCGTGACGGATCGAATTTACTGTAAGTTCGCTCATCTCTAGTCAGCAAAATAGAGGGATTTTAAATGTACTAATTTGGTTAAAAAGTTTGCAATTTTTTTAAACCAGTATAATAATAGAAAAGTATGTAATCATGGGTATCATTTTATTCGTGTTGACCCACAGAAAAAAAGATCAGGTCTATTTTACCGTAAAGTGTACAGCATGAAAACGAAACCTTCCAAAATTAGCTAAATTGCGGTTTTCTTATCAATTTCCACACACACATAGTATTTTTTTTTGGGTTGTGACATGCATTTTATGGTAAAATGAGTGATGTCATTACAAAGGACAACTGGTCGCACAAAAAACAAGCCCTAATACTAGTGTGGGGAAACGAAAACTTAAAAATAAAATTGCCTGAGTCCTTAAAGGGGTACTCTGGTGGAAAACTTTTCTTTAAGTCAACAGGTGCCAGAAAGTTAAGATTACTTTTATTAAAAAATCTTAATCCTTCCAGTACTTATTAGCTGCTGAGTACTACAGAGGAAACTCTTTTCTTTTTGGAACACAGTGCTCTCTGCTGAATCATGAGCACAGTGCTTTAAGGCCCAAATGGGCTCAGTCCTTAAAGGAGTAGTCCAGTGGTGACCCAGTGGTGAACAACTTATCCCCTATCCTAAGGATAGGGGATAAGTTGCAGATCGCGGGGGGTCCGACCGCTGGGGCCCCCTGCAATCTCCTGTACGGAGCCCTGACAGCCCGCCGGAAGGGGGCGTGTCGACCTCCGCACGAAATGGCGGCCGACACTCCCCCTCAATACAACTCTATGGCAGAGCCGAAGCGCTGCCTTCGTCAATCTCCGGCTCTGCCATAGAAATGTATTGAAGGGGCGTGTCGGCCGCCGCTTCGTGCGGGGGTCGACACCCGCTATCTGGCCGGAGAGCCTGGCCCCCGTAGAGAGAGATGGCAGGGGGCCCCAGCGGTCGGACCCCCCGCGATCTCAAACTTAGGGGATAAGTTTTTCACCACTGGACTACCCGTTTAAGGGGTTAAGGACTTTTTTTTTTTTTTTTGCATTTTCATTTTTTTTCCCTCCTCCCCTTCTAAAAATAATTTTTTAATTTTGCACCTACAGACCCTTTATAAGGACTTGGTTTTTGCATCACTAATTGTACTTTGTAATGGAGAAAATCGCACTCACCCGTATCTTCAGCAATGCGGTAGTTTTTATTGCATATTTGCAGTGGTGAACAAACAAACGTTCATGGCGGGGAGCGAGAGTCAGCCGACCCTCCTGATGCGGGACCCACCTGTGGGAGCCACTAGTTTCGCGTCACGTGATGGACGCTTCTTGCGGCTCTGGTACGTCCCTTACAGGTAATGTCCATCTTTATATCCTTACAGGTGTAGGTAGCCATAGAAACCAAACAATAGTGTCATATAAACTATCACCAGATCACCATGAAGAACAGGCAAAATAACTTTTTGACAGACTAAGGAATAGGGGTTACCCCCAAGTAATTTTAGATAAAGCTTTGTCTTAAACAGAACAAAAAACACGGAAAGATTTGCTGGCTCCCAGGAAAAAAAGAAATGTGAATACAGTTGATAATAGCAACGACAATAGAATTGTGTTTTCTTTTGCGAACTCGCCTATTAACAACATTATTAGGAAAAGTATTTTTGATAATTGGTTCTTCTCACAAGATAACGAATTAGGTCCTAAAGCAAAAGATAGACCGATTATAACTTTTAGGAGTCCGAGATCTACCACCATAGGTGACTTTATTAAAAAAATAAAAAGGCTACTAGTAAAAACTGGATTAACTAAACAAAACCCAAAGGTAATTTTTCCTGCCGTAATTGCAAATATTGTCGTTACAATCTTGCAAAAAGGAATTTTATTATTGGAGGTAATAATGTGTTTGTCAACCAGTTTATTACATGTCAATCTACTCACATAGTTTACTGTATTATTTGCCCATGTGGGTTTTTCTACGTAGGCAAAACTAAACGTAAACTATGTGCCCGTATTAGGGAACACTGGTATTCCCTCAAAAGTGGCAAGGGGGTTCCTCGACTAATTTCACATATGGCCGAATGCCATGGAAATATTACTGAGGGCCTGAAATTTGCCGGACTAGAAAGGGTTACCAGTCTCCCTCCCGGAGAGAACAAAGACAACTACCTGCTATGTAGAGGAGCACTCTGGATAGTTAAACTGAACGCCACCGGGAATATGGGTCTAAATGAACGAAGCGATTTTTGTGCATTCTTGTGAGGTCTATTATTCTCATTGGTTTTAATCTTTTTTTTGTATTCTAATGTTTTTAATGGTGATAGTTTATATGGCACTATTGTTTGGTTTCTATGGCTACCTACACCTGTAAGGATATAAAGATGGACATTACCTGTGAGGGACGTACCAGAGCCGGAAGAAGCGTCAATCACGTGACGTGAAACTAGTCGCTCCCACAGGTGTGTCCCTCGTCAGGAGGGTCGGCTGACTCTCGCTACCCGCCATGAACGTTTGTTTGTTCACCACTGCAAATATGCAATAAAAACTACCGCATTGCTGAAGATACGGGTGAGTGCGATTTTCTTTCTCTCATTGGGATACTGCATATACCACTTGGACATTTCAAGTCAGCACCCCCGAAAACAGCATTCCTAAATGACAAGACCTGAGTTTGCTGCAGAGTGTGAATTACACCCTATGACTTTCTGTCTTCATATTACCTTTAGTGCAGTGCCTGGCTATTGTTCCTTCACTATTGTACTTTGTAATGACATCACTTATTTTATAACATAATCTGCAGCTAAAAAAATTATTTGTGGGATGAAATAACAAAATGCAATTTTGTAACACTTGGGGGCTTCCATTTCTACACAGTGCACTTTTCTGTAAAAATGACACCTTATCTTTATTCTGTAGGTCCATATGGTTACAAGGATACCCAATGTTATGTAGGTGTTATTTTACTACTTTAAAAAAAAATTTAAACTACATGCACCAAATTTACTACGTTTAAATTGTCATCTTCTTGCCCCTATAACTTTTATTTTTCTGCATACGGGGCTATATGAGGGCTCATTTTTTGTGTTGTGGTCTGTAGTTTTTTTACCGGTACCATTTTTGTTTTTGATGGGACTTTTTAATCGCCTTTTTATAAAAAATAAATAAATAAAAAATAAAAATATTTTGTTATATGTAAAGATGAGCGAACTTATAGTAAATTCGATTCGTCACGAACTTCTCGGCTCGGCAGTTGCTTGCTTAATCCTGCATAAATTAGTTCATCTTTCAGGTGCTCCGGTGGCTGGAGACTCTGTTCTAGGAATGTATCCACCTTTTCCAGCCACCGGAGCACCTGAAAGCTGAACTAATTTATGCAGGCTAAAGTCAGCAACCGCCGAACCGAGAAGTTCATGGCGAATCGAATTTACTGAAAGTTCGCTCATCTCTAGTTATATGACCAAAAATGCTCAATTTTGGACTTGGGTATTTTTTTTTATGTGTACACCACCGACTGTGCAGTTTAGATATCCTAATATTTTAATAGTTGGGACATTAACGCACGCAGCAGTACCACATATATTTATTTATTTTTTATTACATTATTTTATTTTTTAAAAATGGGAAATGAGGGGGGATTTAAACTTTTATTAGGGGAGGGGCTTATTCACATTTATTACCTTTTTTTTTTTTGCCCCCATAGGGGGCCCCATAGATTGCATACATTGTTGAATGCTATGCCATAGCATTGCATTGATCAGTGTTATCGGTGCTCTGCTGCTCAAGCCTGCATGGCAGGCTTGAAGCAATAGATCACCAATCGGACAGGGAGGATTCAGGTAAGGGCCTACCCGCTGTCCTCTCAGTTGATCATGACATCGCGATTTCGTTGCGAAGGTCCCGATCAGCTCCGCTCTGCTGAGCTGCCTGGATGTGTTCACTTTCATTTTAATCAAAGTTGATCACGGCGTCTAAAGGGTTAATGCTGGGCAGTTGGGACCAACCAGGTTTAAAGCGTTCTCCGCTCTTGAGAACACTTTAAACCAGGGCTGTGGAGTCGGTAGATAAATGTT
Organism: Hyla sarda; assembly: GCF_029499605.1. Taxonomy (NCBI): domain Eukaryota; kingdom Metazoa; phylum Chordata; class Amphibia; order Anura; family Hylidae; genus Hyla; species Hyla sarda. The sequence goes on along the minus strand of NC_079198.1, from coordinate 120,451,813 downwards.
CCGACTCCACAGTTTTTTTGTACTTCAGACTCCCCGCCTCCGACTCCTCTGTATTAATATCCGAATGTATTTATAAACACTTAGAGTTGAATCCAAGAAGCTGTTCCACCAAGTTCTTCTAAGCTCTACTAGCAGAGAGAGGTAGTTGGGCAGAAGCTGCTGCCTTCTCCTTTGTGTGCTGATCTGCTGCTGAAGATAGGGCAATGGGAGGATCCAGGAAGGGGCATTTATTATAAAACAGGATTTCCCTAGTAGAATCCCATAGTCATGTTTAATGTTTAAGCTAACAATCGGAGTTTACAAGTTTTTATAGCCTTAGCTGAATGGCAGCAGTTTTTCCAATGGTTTACAGCTTCAGTCTTGAACTATTGAACCTCCATTCCCTTCACTTATACAAGTGTCCTGCAAAAAAACATATTTCCTTAATCCCTTATCAGTGAGAGGCTAGGTTACCCATGGGTTCCCTGTAACAGCAGAACACAACACTATGGAAAGTATAAGTATTGCCGCTCCTAATTGTGCGTTGCGTGCCATATAGTGAAGCACATGAAAAGCTTCTTCACGGTCACTTAACGTGTTCGTTTTGCAGTTACGTGAGCACTGCATGCATTGGTCTTTATTCTTACAGTAGAGAAGTCATTAATTATAACTTTTTGTGAATTGGGACATATAAACTTGCTTTTTTTTAATTTTTTTATTCCAATCTAAATTTAGTAGGAGTCGGTGCATTGTTTGCCGACTCCAGGTACCCAAAATTTAGTCCGACTCCTCGACTGACTCCACAGCCCTGCTTTAAACGCCAGTAACGGGACCAGTGCGTACAGGTACGCCCTGCGTCCTTTAAGTACCAGGATGCAAGGGGTTAATGTGGGGGTGATGGTGGACTTACTGATGTCTTATTATCTATGGCAGATGAGTTCCTGCACTACAACTCCCCCCCCCCCCCCCGCACTGACTGCAGCTCTTGCAATACCTCAACTCCCATTGTGCCCTGACAACCTGCAGCTGTTGAAATACAACAACTCGCAGCATGCCATTACAGCCAGTGACTCTCCAGATTCCCAAATCCCCCACCATACACATGAACTCTCAGCTCTGCTGAGTGTTCATGTGTTCGGAATGAAGAGGGGCTAAGCTGCTGTCAGACTACGTAAAGGGGTTATCCAGGAGAAAAACTTTTTTTTTATATATATCAACTGGCTCCAGAAAGTTAAACAGATTTGTAAATTACTTCCATTAAGAAATCTTAATCCTTTCAGTACTTATTAGCTGCTGAAGTTGAGTTGTTCTTTTCTGTCTAACTGCTCTCTGAAGAGACCTGTATTGAGAGCTGTCCAGAGTAGGAGCGAATCCCCATAGCAAACCTCTTCTACTCTGTGCAGTTCCTGAGACAAGCAGAGATGTCAGCAGAGAGCACTGTTGCCAGACAGAAAAGAACAACTCAACTTCAGCAGCTGATAATTATTGGAAGGATTAAGATTTTTTTAATAGAAGTAATTTACAAATCTGTAACTTTCTGGAGCCAGTTGATATAAAAAAAATTATTTTTTTTCCTGGAATACCCCTTTAACCCCTTAACCCCTTCCCGCTATTGGACGTATGCATACGTCCAGGCGAATTACACGTTCGCGCAAATGGACATATGCATACGTCCAAGCGATCTCCTGCTCTGCCGCGGGCAGCGCAGGAGATCGCTGGTTGGACTCAGCTGTCAATCACAGCCGGAGTCCCACCGCAGCTGCCGGGGCCGCGATCGCGCCGGTCCCGGCAGCATTAACCCCATAGATGCCGTGATCAGTCTGATCACGGCATCTATGGTGTTTGCAGGGGGAGCGCTCTCCCCCTGCCCATCAATCGCGGCGCCGCGATAAAATAAGGGGGATCGGGGGTGTCCAAGACACCCTCGATCCCCCTTGAAGAGATAGGAGTGAGGTGGCAGGGTTGCCACCCCTCCTATCCCTGCTATTGATCGGCGGAGCGGCCGACCAATAGCAGACTGGGGGCGGGGGGGTTAAAGTTCGGTTCCCCGCGCTATGCCCGCCCATCGGTGTCAGGGCACAGCGGGGGGAACCGTTTAGTGGCGGCGGCGGCGATCACTTACCCGGCGGCGGCGGCTGTGATCACGGCGGCGGTGGAGGTAAGTATGACGCCGCGTGTGCAGAGTCTGTTGCCTAGCAACATCTGCAGGGCGACAGTTTAGAGAGTGGTCTCTAAACTGTCGCCCTCCAGATGTTGCAAAACTACAACTCCCACCATGCCTTGACAGCTGTTTGCTGTGTTGGCATGCTGGGAGTTGTAGTTTTGCAAGATTTAGAGGGGTTCAGGCTAGAGATCACTGACAGTGGTCTCTAAACTGTAGCCCTCCAGATATTACAAAACTACAACTCCCAGCATGCTCAGACAGCAGTTTGCTGTCTTAGCATGCTGAGATTTGTAGTTTTGCAACATCTGGAGGGCCACAGTTTAGAGACCACTGTCAGTGATCTCCAGCCTGAACCCCTCTAAATCTTGCAAAACTACAACTCCCAGCATTCAGGAACAGCAAATGGCTGTCTCGGCATGCTGGGAGTTGTACTTGCGTGCATCCAGCTGTTGCATAACTACATCTCCCAGCATTCTCTTTGGCAATCAGTACATGCTGAGAGTTGTAGTTCTGCAACAGCTGGAGGCACACTGGTTGGGAAATACCGAGTTAGGTAATAGGTTCTATTACCTAACTCAGTATTTTCCAACCAGTGTGCCTCCAGCTGTTGCAAAACTACAACTCCCAGCATGCACGTTCTGTCAGTGCATGCTGGGAGTTGTAGTTTTGCCCCCCCCCCCCTCCCATGTGAATGTACAGGTTACATTCACACTGGCGGCGGATTACAGTGAATTCCCTGCTTCAGGTTTGAGCTGCAGCAGCCGCAGCTCAAACTCCTAGCGGGAGACTCAGTGTAATCCGCCGTCAGTGTGAATGTAACCTAAAAACACTACACTACACTAACACAAAATAAAGAGTAAAACACTACATATACACACGTACACTGCCCCCCCCACCACCACCCCTTCCCCCCCCAATAAAAATGAAAAACGTATCCTACAGCAGTGTTTCCAAAACGGAGCCTCCAGCTGTTGCAAAACAAAAACTCCCAGCATTTCCGGACAGCCATTGACTGTCCAAGCATGCTGGGAGTTTAGCAACAGCTGGAGGCACCCTGTTTGGGAATCACTGGCTTAGAATACCCCTATGTCCACCCCTATGCAAATCCCTAATTTGGGCCTCAAATGCGCATGGTGCTCTCACTTTGGAGCCCTGGCGTATTTCAAGGCAACAGTTTAGGGCCACATATGGGGTATCGCCGTACTCGGGAGAAATTGCCTAACAAATTTTGGGGGGCTTTTTCTCCTTTTACCCCTTATGAAAAGGTAAAGTTGGGGTCTACACCAGCATGTTAGTGTAAAAAAAAAACATTTTTGTACACTAACATACTGGTGTTGCCCCATACTTTAAAATTTCACAAGCGGTAAAAGAAAAAAAGCCTCCAAAATTTGTAACGCATTTTCTCCTGAGGACGGAGATACCCCATATGTGGGCGCAAAGTGTTCTGGGGACGCACAACAAGGCTCAGAAGGGAGAGTGCACCATGTAAATTTGAGGTCTAAATTGATGATTTGCACAGGGGTGGCTGATTTTACAGCGGTTGTGACATAAGTGCAAAACAATAAATACCCACATGTGACCCCATTTTGGAAACTACACCCCTCACGGAATGTAACAAGGGGTACAGTGAGCATTTACACCCCACAGGTGTCTGACAGATCTTTGAAACAGGGGTCTGTGAAAATGAAAAAAAAAATTTTTAATTTACACAGCCCACTGTTCCAAAGATCCGTCAAATGCCAGTGGGGTGTAAATTCTCCCTGCACCCCTTATTACCTTCCGTGAGGGGTGTAGTTTTAAAAATGGGGTCACATGTGGGGGGGTCCACTGTTCTGGCACCACGGGGGGCTTTGGAAATGCACATGGCCAAATTCTCTCTCCAAAAGCTCAATGATGCTCCTTCTATTCTGAGCATTGTAGTTCGCCCCCAGTGCACTTCACGTCCACTTATTGGGTATTTCCATACTCAGAAGAGATGGGGTTACAAATTTTTGGGGGTATTTTCTGCTATTATCCCTTGTAAAAATGTAAAATTTGGGGGAAAACAAGCATTTTAGTGTAAAAAAAATATTTTTTTTTTACATATGCAAAAGTCGTGAAACACCTGTGGGGTATTAAGGTTCACTTTACCCCTTGTTACGTTCCCCAAGGGGTCTAGTTTCCAAAATGGTATGCCATGTGTTTTTTTTTTTCTGTCCTGGCACCATAGGTGCTTCCTAAATGCGGCATGCCCCCAGAGCAAAATTTGCTTCCAAAAAGCCAAATGTGACTCCTTCTCTTCTGAGACCTGTAGTGCGCCAGCAGAGCACTTTTCATCCCCATATTGGGTGTCTTCTGAATCGGGAGAAATTGGGCTTCAAATGTTGGGGGGTATTTTCTGCTATTACCTTTTTTAAAAATGTTAAATTTTTGCTAAACCAAGCATTTTTGGTAAAAAAAAAATTATTTTTTTTACATATGCAAAAGTCGTGAAACACCTGTGGGGTATTAAGGTTCACTTTATCCCTTGTTACGTTCCTCAAGGAGTCTAGTTTCCAAAATGGTATGCCATGTCGGTTTTTTTTGCTGTCCTGGCACCATAGGGGCTTCCTAAATGCGACATGCTCCCTGAGCAAAATTTGCTCTCAAAAAGCCAAATATGACTCCTTCTCTTCTGAGCATTGTAGTTCACCCGTAATGCACTTCAGGTCAACTTATGGGGTACCTCCATACTCAGAAGAGATGGGGTTACAAATTTTGGGGGGTATTTTCTGCTATTAACCCTTGCAAAAATGTGAAATTTGGGGGGAAACACACATTTTAGTGAAATTTTTTTTTTTTTTTACATATGCAAAAGTCATGAAACACCTGTGGGGTATTAAGGCTCACTTAATTCCTTTTTACGTTCCTCAAGGGGTCTAGTTTCCAAAATGGTATGCCATGTTTTTTTTATTTGCTGTTTTGGCACCATAGGGGCTTCCTAAATGCAACATGCCCCCAAAAAACCATTTCAGAAAAACGTACTCTCCAAAATCCCCTTGTCGCTCCTTCGCTTCTGAGCCCTCTACTGCGCCCGCCGAACACTTTACATAGACATATGAGGTATGTGCTTACTCGAGAGAAACAAATTGGGCTACAAATTCAAGTATAAATTTTATCCTTTTACCCCTTGTAAAAATTCAAAAATTGGGTCTACAAGAACATGCAAGTGTAAAAAATGAAGATTTTGAATTTTCTCCTTCACTTTGCTGCTTTTACTGTGAAACACCTAAAGGGTTAAAACACTTACTGAATGTCATTTTGAATACTTTGGGGGGTGCAGTTTTTGTAATGGGGTCATTTATGGGGTATTTCTAATATGAAGACCCTTCAAATCCACTTCAAACCTGAACTGGTCCATGAAAAATAGCGAGTTTGAAAATTTTGTGAAAAATTGTAAAATTGCTGCTGAACTTTGAAGCCCTCTGGTGTCTTCCAAAAGTAAAAACATGTCAATTTTATGATGAAAATATAAAGTAGACGTATTGTATATGTGAATCCAAAAAAAATAATATTTGGAATATCCATTTTCCTTACAAGCAGAGAGCTTCAAAGTTAGAAAAATGCAAAATTTTCAATTTTTTCATCAAATTTTGGGATTTTTCACCAAGAAAGGATGCAAGTTACCACAAAAATTTACCACTATGTTAAAGTAGAATATGTCACGAAAAAACATTCTCGGAATCAGATTGATAAGTAAAAGCATTCCAGAGTTATTAATGTTTAAAGTGACAGTGGTCAGATGTGCAAAAAAGGGCTTCGTCCTAGAGGTGAAAATGGGCTGTGTCCTTAAGGGGTTAAGGACTAAGCCCTTTTTCACCTTAACCTCTTAACGACGCAGGACGTATATTTACGTCCTGCGCCCAGGACGTATATTTACATCCTGCGCCGGCTCCCGCGATATGAAGCGGGGTCGCGCCGCGATCCCGCATCATATCGCGTCGGTCCCGGCGCTCATCAACGGCCGGGACCCGCGGCTAATATCACACATCGCCGATTGCGGCGATGTGCGGTATTAACCCTTTAGAGGCGGCGGTCAAAGCTGACCGCCGCTTCTAAGGTGAAAGTGAAAGTGACCCGGCTGCTCAGTCGGGCTGTTCGGGACCGCCACGGTGAAATCGCGGCGTCCCGAACAGCTGACCGGACACCGGGAGGGTCCTTACCTGCCTCCTCGGTGTCCGATCGACAAATGACTGCTCCGTGCCTGAGATCCAGGCAGGAGCAGTCATGCGCCGATAACACTGATCACAGGCGTGTTAATACACGCCTGTGATCAGGATGAGAGATCAGTGTGTGCAGTGTTATAGGTCCCTATGGGACCTACAACACTGCAAAAAAAAAGTGTTAATGAAGGTAATTTAACCCCTTCCCTAATAAAAGTTTGAATCACCCCCCTTTTCCCATAAAAAAAAGTGTAAAAATAAAAAATAAACATATGTGGTATCGCCGCGTGCGTAAATGTCTGAACTATAAAAATATATCATTAATTAAACCGTACGGTCAATGGCGTACGCGCCAAAAAATTCCAAAGTCCAAAAAAGCGTATTTTGGTCACTTTTTATACCATTAAAAAATGAATAAAAAGTGATCAAAAAGTCCGATCAAAACAAAAATCATACCGATAAAAACTTCAGATCACGGCGCAAAAAATGAGTCCTCATACCGCCCTGTACGTGGAACAATAAAAAAGTTATAGGGGTCAGAAAATGATATTTTTAAACGTATAAATTTTCCTGCATGTAGTTATGATTTTTTCCAGAAGTGCAACAAAATCAAACCTATATAAGTAGGGGATCATTTTAACCGTATGGACCTACAGAATAATGATAAGGTGTAATTTTTACCGAAATATGCACTGCGTAGAAACGGAATCCCCCAAAAGTTACAAAATGGCGTTTTTTTTTCTCGATTTTGTCGCACAATGATTTTTTTTTCCATTTCGGCTTGCATTTTTGGGTAAAATGGCTAATGTCACTGCAAAGTAGAATTGGCGACGCAAAAAATAAGCCATAATATGGATTTTTAGGTGGAAAATTGAAAGGGTTATGATTTTTAAAAGGTAAGGAGGAAAAAACGAAAGTGCAAAAACGGAAAAACCCTGAGTCCTTAAGGGGTTAAAGGGGTATTCCAGGCCAAAACTTTTTTTTTTATATATCAACTGGCTCCGGAAAGCCAGATTTGTAAATTACTTATATTAAAAAAAATCTTAATCCTTCCAATAGTTATTAGCTTCTGAAGTTGAGTTGTTGTTTTCTGTCTAACTGCTCTCTGATGACTCGCGTCCCGCGAGCTGTGCAGTTCCTATGGGGATATTCTCCCATCATGCACAGCTACCAGGACGTGACATCATCATTGAGCAGTTAGACAGAAAACTTCAGAAGCTAATAACTATTGGAAGGATTAAGATTTTTTAATAGAAGTAATTTACAAATCTGTTTAACTTTCCGGAGCCAGTTGATACATAAAAAAAGGTTTTGCCTGGAATACCCCTCTAAGGACTGAGCCCTTTTTTGCAATTCTGACCACTGTCACTTTAAGCATTAATCGCTCTGCGATGCTTTTACCGATTTGTTTTGATTCCAAAATGTTTTCTCGTGACATATTCTACTTTAACACAGTGGTAAATTTTCGTTGTTACTTGCATCCTTTCTTGGTGAAAAATCCCCAAATTTCATGAAAATTTAGAAGAATTTGCATTTTTCTAACTTTGAAACTCTCTGCTTGTAAAGAAAATGAATATTCTAAATAAATTATATATTGATTCACATATACAATATGTCTACTTTATGTTTGCATCATAAAATTGACATGTTTTTACTTTTGGAAGACATCAGAGGCTTCAAAGTTCAGAAGCAATTTTCCAATTTTTCACAAAATTTGCAAAATCGGAAATTTTCAGGGACCAGTTCAGTTTCAAAGTGGATTTGAGGGGTCTTCATATTAGAAATGCCCCACAAATGACCCCATTATAAAAACTGCACCCCTCAAAGTATTCAAAATGACATTCAGAAAGTGTGTTAACCCTTTAGGTGTTTCACAGGAATAGCAGCAAGGTAAAGGAGAAAATTAAAAATCTTCATTTTTTACACTCGCATGTTCTTGTAGACCCAGTTTCTCAAATTTTACAAGGGGTAAAAGGAGAAAAAGCCCCCCCAAAATTTGTAACCCAATTTCTCTGGAGTAAGGAAATACCTCATGTGTATGTCAAGTGTTCGGGGGGGGGCGCAGTAGAGGGCTCAGAATGGAAGGAGCGACAATGGGATTTTGGAGAGTGAATTTTGCTGAAATGGTTTTTGGGGGGCATGTCAAATTTAGGAAGCCCCTATGGTTCCAAAACAGCAGAAAACCCCACATGACATACCATTTTGGAAACTACACCCCTCAAGGAACGTAACAAGGGGTACAGTGGGCCTTAACACCCCACAGGTGCTTGACAAATTTCCGCTAAAGTTGGACGTGAAAATGAAAAATTGGATTTTTTTCACTGAAATGCTGGTTTTACCCCAAATTTTTCATTTTCACAAGGGGTAATTGGAGAAAAAGCCTCCCAAAACCTGTAACCACATTTCTTCTGAGTATGGAAATACCCCATATATGGATGTAAAGTGTTCTGCTTGCGAACCACAATGCTCAGAAGAGAAGGAGCGCCATTGAGCTTATGGCGAGAGAATTTGTTTGGAATGGAAGTCGGGGGCCATTTGTGTTTACAAAGCCCCTTGTGGTGTCAGAACAGTGAACCCCCCCCCCCCCCCACATGTGACCCTATTTTGGAAATTATACCCCTCACAGAATTTAATAAGTGGTGCAGTGAACATTTACACCCCACTGGCGTTTGACAGATCTTTGGAACAGTGGGCTGTGCAAATGAAAAATTTAATTTTTCATTTTCACGGACCACTGTTCCGAAAATCTGTCAGACACCTGTGGGGGGTAAATGCTCACTGCACCCCTTATTACATTATGTGAGGGGTGTAGTTTCCAAAATGGGTTCACATCTGGGTATTTATTGTTTTGCCTTTGTCGGAACTGCTTTAAAATCAGCCACCCCTGTGCAAATCACCAATTTAGGCCTCAAATGTACATGGTGCGCTCTCACTCCTGAGCCTTGTTGTGCGCTCGCAGAGCACTTTACACCCACATATGGGGTAGTTCTGTACTCAGGAGAAATTGTGTTACAAATTTTGGGGGTCTTTTTTTCCTTTTACCGCTTGTGAAAATTAAAAGTATGGGGCAACACCAGCATGTTAGTGTTTTTTTACACTAACATGCTGGTGTAGACCCCAACTTTTCCTTTTCATAAGGGGTAAAAGGAGAAAAAGCCCCCCAAAATTTGTAACGCAATTTCTCCCGAGTACGGAAATACCCCATATGTGGCCCTAAACTCTTGAAATACGACAGGGCTCCGAAGTGAGAGAGTGCCATGGGCATTTGAGGACTAAAAAAGGGTATTTGAATCTGCCACAAAAATACCGATCAATCACGTGATCGTGAGGCGGCACCTGTGCCACCTCACTCCTGCTGGGTAAGGGTGAATGGGGCTGTCTCGGACAGCCCCATTCAACCTTTTTCCCAGGTCACCAGAGACCCGATTGACCCGGAAAAGCTGCAAATCGTTGGTCTCGGGACCCCCCCAGGGGTTTGCACAGGGTGCCTGCTGATAGATATCAGCAGTCACCCCGGTCCTGTCCCCGCCCGGCGAGCGGCGGGGACCAGAATTCCCACGGGCGTATCCATACGCCCTCAGTCCTTAAGGACTTTAAAACGTCCTTAAGGGGTTAAGCGGTTATCCAGGATTACAAAAAAATATCAATTTTTTTTCCCCAGGAATAGCTCCTCTTGTCCTCAGTTTATGCGTGGTATTGCAGTTTAATTGAAGTGAGTGCAGACAAGTTGTAATACCAGATGCAACCTGAGGACAGGTGTGGTGCTGTTGTAAGAAATAAGCGCAGTTTTTCCAGCCCTGAATAACTTATCATAGAGTGTTTCTCAACCAGGGTGCCTCCAGCTGTTGCAAAACTGTTTTGCAACAGCTGGAGGCACCCTGGTTGGGAAACGCCATTAGACTTTCGAGTTCAGCTGACGTGTGGCCAGTTTCAATATGGCTGTCCGGGCATGCTGGCAGTTGTAGTCTTACATAAGCTAGAGACACACTAGTTGGGAGACACTGTCATAGAGAGTAGTTACAGCCTAGAAATCAGCTATATTTTTTGTTTTCCATTCTGGATGACCCCTTTTACCTCTCACATAACAATAAAATATGTAAGTTAAATGTTAGCGGAGAATCGGGAGACCCCCCCCCCCTCCATAGACAGTCAGAAATTGGTAGGTTTAGCTGACTATAAAAACCTTGCCGGTACAATATGTAAATCCTGTCTCCTCCTGCCCGGCACGCTTCCATTATATATTGTTTAGCGGTGACAAGCGGTCACGCTGCTTCTTAGTGCCTTGTGTATTCACCACACAGATGCCGCATTAACTTTATAAATAGGCCATCAATCTGGTTTTATACAACTCTTGTAAATCCTCCTGCTATTCAGGGAATGCGGCTGTAATATCCAAGAGCCGACTTCTTATGAGTTCTGCAGATCGCCGCCGCTTACCGTCAGCTTAGGGAGGACAGAACTGCATTTTTATTCGATTTCCTTTATGCCAAAATGAATTTATGGGGGTCTGTACATAAATAAGAGCTAGCGACTTGAAGGAGTTGTCTTGTTTTATGTCAGTAAAGCTTAAACTTGCTATTCGACTCTTAAAATTGATGGTTTATCCTCCAGACAAGCTATCAATATTAGATTGGCTGCCAGAATCCTGCTGATCAGCTGTTTAAAGGGGTACTCCACTGGCCAGCATTTGGAGTATACAAAAAAGAAGGTTGCAGCAGCACTCTGGTTAAAAAAAATGGAGGCTCTTAGTGCACTTTTTGATCAAAAAGTGTCCTCCATCCACCATTCGGAGGTGGCCTCATTTCGGATGGGACCCTAACACTCATTTCACTCACCTCTGCTGGGCATATGGCCTCTGTCTGTGTGACATGCTGGATACACTATCAATTTAACAAACCTCCTGCAAAACAGGGAGGGGTGCACAGCTACAGAGGGTGCCGCTCCCCCTTAAATTGCACAACAAAAACCCAAAAAAGAAAAATAGCCAGCACAACTACTTAATACACTGGTGCAGGCTGGCCAGCGTTCGGAACATTTAGTTCTGAATGCTGTCCGTGCGCTGTGGTGGGGCGGCCGTGCCCCCATGCAATGCCACACCCCCTCAATTCAAGTGTATAGCCGCCCCCCCTCCCATAGACTTGCATTGAGGGGGTCATGCCTGGACAATGCAAGGGGGTGTGGTCAATATTAAACAGGCATTGTCATTAGGCAAAAATTTTTACATCCCCTAGCGACGTATCAAAAGTTTTGATCAGCGGGGGTCTGAGTGTTCAGGAGAACGAGCCGGGAGATGTTTGCCCTTATCGCATTCTATCCTGGCTCTGGGTCACATGGTCGAGACAAACTTGCCATATAAACACTATCAGTGAAACTTGGACCAATACATCCAAATTAGCGATTTCCAAACCAAAAACATCTACCAAAATGTAGCTAAAATATATATCTTTATTGTAGTATTGCCATTAAAAGTTACCTGCTTATTGTTAAATTCTGCCTCATCAGCCGAGTCTCCACGACCACTCGATCCTCCGATCCTGACTGGTGGTGTTTGATACAATGTCTGTACCTGTGAGATGGAATAATCTTATGCAAAGTTAAATTCTCCACTCACTCACTATAATATCCCCCTGATGAACTGTATTATCTACTATATGGGGAAACATGTCGGAAAAATGTGGGATTGACCACCATGTGGATCGTTGTCATAGAATTTCACTCTTTTGATATATGTGCACCGATCTCTTGTTTTTAACTGTTTTTGGAATTTTGTATTAGGATTTTAATGGCAATACTGCTATAAAGATATATATTTTAGCTATATTTTGGTAATGTTTTTAAACTTGCCACATAGGTCTATGACAGGGTCTTTATCACGTGATACATGCGAGGGGGGAGGTTATTACAGGTAGTGGAGTGCACGGCTGTACTTCTCCTGTCTCTTTCTCCTGAACACTCATGTCCCCCACCGATCGAAACTTGACAGGTGGTCTTTAAAGGGGTACCGAACGCTTGAGCCGGGAGCTCGTGACGTCACAGGCCGTCCCCCCTCATGACGTCATGACCCCTGAATGCAAGTCTATAGGAGGGGGCATGACGGCTGTCTCGCCCCCTCCCATAGACTTGCATTGAGGGAGCGGGCGTGACGACATGAAGGGGCGGGGCTATGATGTCATGAGCTCCCGGCTCAAGCGTTCGGAACAGTTTGTTCCGAACACTGAGCAGTGGAGTACCCCTTTAAAGGTATCCATACACCAGATCTCTCCTGATACCCATCATACATATGCATGCTTTGCTTGGGCGAGCATTCATGTGTTTTTAAATTGGGTGGTGGGGGATGCTACTGCCAGATACCAGCATGCTGGGAGTTTTAGTTCTGCAACAACTGGAGGCACACTGGTTGGGCATTGCTGCCATTTAATAGAATTCTGGAGCATTTTATGTAGAACGCTTCATTGTGCTTATCCTCTTATAATTTTAGGAATAAATTGACAACTACACAGGTGTGTCCCTACTCTGACCCTGTCCAATCAGAGCGTCACATTGCAGGTTCACACTCCTTTTGACAAGAGGAATGTTTGTTCCCATGTGTCAATTCATTTCTAAATTTCCAGGAGGGATAGTAGAGGAACGGCACTTTGCACAGGGTTGCTCCTCAATTGTTTTATGATGAATACAAGTATTTACCAAAACAGACGAGTAAGGGGAGCGGACAGGTTGCCTTTATATGCCTCCCCTGGAGGCGCACGATGGGTGGGATGCTCCCTCCTTTGCTGTGTACAGCTGTCAGCTCTGTGTATGTCTGAACTGATGTATAACCCGTCTGGGGCCGGTGCGATGAGCATCACTGTTCTACTCACTAGACTGCAACTCAGGAGATCGGAGCGCCGCTCAAATTTACTTTCATCTACTTGAATAGACATTCCTGGTCCTACAGCGGAGGTTTCCTTAGATGACCCATGAAGTTTACATGAGTCGGCTTCAATGAGGGATTAAAATTTCTAAAAGACTTTACGTTTGCTATTATACAGATTGGTAAGAATAATTACATTCAGGTATTTAACTTAAAAGTTTACTCCGGTGGAAAACACTTTATTTATTTATTTTATTTTTTTAAATTGAACTGGTGCCAGAAAGTTAAACAGATTTGTAAATGACTTCTATTAAAAAATCTTTACCCTTCCAGTACTTATTAGAAGCTGTATGCTACAGAGGAAATTGTTTTCTTTTTAAATTTCTTTTTTGTCTTCTCCTCAGTGCTCTCTGCTGACACCTGATGCCCGAATCAGGAACTGTCCAGAGCAGGAGAAAATCCCGATAGCAAACCTATGCTGCTCTGGACAGTTCCTGACACGGACAGAGGTGTCAGCAGAGAGCACTGAGGACAAGACAAAAAAGAAATGAAAAAATAATAGAATTTCCTCTGTAGCATAGAGCTGCTAATAAGTACTGGAAGGATAAAGATTTTTTTAATAGAAGTCATTTACAAATCTGTTTAACTTTCTGGCACCAGTTCATTTAAAAAAATATACAAATAAAAAAAAAATGCTTTCCACCAGAGTACCCCTTTAAGACAGCAAGCAGTCTATAGTCGTGCACTATTGTCAGGAGGCCTTAAAGGGGTACTCCGCCCCTAGACATCTTATCCCCTATCCAAAGGATAGGGGATAAGATGCCAGATCGTGTGGTCCCACCGCTGACCCACCGATCTCCCTGCTACACCCAGCGTTCGTTTAGGGCAGGCATAGGCAACCTTTGGCACTGCAGATGTTTTGGACTAAATCTCCCATGATGCTTGGTCAACATTTTGTCTGTAAGAGCTTCATGGGAGATGTAGTCCGAAACATCTGCAGTGCCGAAGGTTGCCTATGCCTGGTTTAGGGCGTCGCCAGTCATCTGGCACGGAGCAAAGTTCGCGCCGTCCACCAGATGTCTGGGTGCCGCAGCCGAGATCGTGGGGGTCGCAGGACCCCCCCAATCAGACATCTTATCCCCTATTTTTTTGAATAGGGAATAAGATGTCTAGGGGCAGAGTACCCCTTTAAAGGTGTTATCTCAGATTGGAAATACATAGCTGCTTTCTGTCCTCACCTGTCCTCCGTTTGTGTGCGGTAATGCTACTCTGTTGCATTGTAGTTAATGGAACTGCATTTTAATACCTCACTCGACCGGAGGACAAATGTGGTGCTGTGATGAAAGCAGCAATGTTTTTCTAATCTTAGGTTACTCCATTAAGCTGCCCCAAACACAAGGGATGTTGGCTGCCATCTTTTCTGATACCCCCCCCTCTTTAACCCCTTAAGGACGCAGGACGTAAATGTACGTCCTGGTGCGGTGGTACTTAACGCACCAGGACGTACATTTACGTCCTGTGCATAACCGCGGGCATCGGAGCGATGCCCGTGTCATGCACGGCTGATCCCGGCCGCTGATCGCAGCCAGGGACCCGCCGGCAATGGCCGACGCCCGCGATCTCGCGGGCGTCCGCCATTAACCCCTCAGGTGCCGGGATCAATACAGATCCCGGCATCTGCGGCAGTGCGCGATTTGAATGGATGATCGGATCGCCCGCAGAGCTGCTGCGGGGATCCGATCATTCAAAAAGGCCGCACGGAGGTCCCCTCACCTTCCTCCGTCCGGCTCCCGGCGTCTCCTGCTCTGGTCTGTGATCGAGCAGACCAGAGCAGAAGATCACCGAAAACACTGATCTGTTCTATGTCCTATACATAGAACAGATTAGTATTAGCAATCATGGTATTGCTATGAATAGTCCCCTATGGGGACTATTCAAGTGTAAAAAAATGTAAAAGTAAAAAAAAAAGTTAAAAATCCCCTCCCCCAATAAAAAAGTAAAACGTCCGTTTTTTTCCTATTTTACCCCCAAAAAGCGTAAAAAAATAAATTTTATAGACATATTTGGTATCGCCGCGTGCGTAAATGTCCGAACTATTAAAATAAAATGTTAATGATCCCGTACGGTGAACGGCTTGAACGGAAAAAAAAATCCAAAATTGCTACTTTTTAAATACATTTTATAAAAAAAAAAATTATAAAAAATGTATTAAGTTTTTTTATATGCAAATGTGGTATCAAAAAAAAGTACAGATCATGGCGCAAAAAATGAGCCCCCATACCGCCGCTTATACGGAAAAATAAAAAAGTTAGAGGTCATCAAAATAAAGGGATTATAAACGTACTAATTTGGTTAAAAAGTTTGTGATTTTTTTTTTTAAGCACAACAATAATAAAGTATATAATCATGGGTATCATTTTAATCGTATTGACCCTCAGAATAAAGAACACACGTCATTTTTACCATAAATTGTACGGCGTGAAAACGAAACCTTCTAAAATTAGCAAAATTGCGTTTTTCTTTTTAATTTCCCCACAAAAATAGTTTTTTGGTTGCGCCATACATTTTATGATTATAATGAGTGATGTCATTACAAAGGACAACTGGTCGCGCAAAAAAACAAGCCCTCATACTAGTCTGTGGATGAAAATATAAAAGAGTTATGATTTTTAGAAGGCGAGGAGGAAAAAATGAAAACGTAAAAATTAAATTGTCTGGTTCCTTAAGGCCAAAATGGGCTGAGTCCTTAAGGGGTTAAACATTCACGCTCATCTCAGCAGTGCTTGCATGTGTACTGAAAAGGGAGAAGGCAGAAAGACGCTGCCACACTCCTCTGGCGGCAGCTTATCTCCTCAGGAGCAAAAGTTTTAAAATCCAACATCTGCCATCAGATGTATTCGATCAGTGGTCTTCAACCAGTTGCTCTCCAGCTGTTGCAAAACTACAACTCCCATCATGTCATGGCATGGTAGGAGTCATAGGTTTGCAACAGCTGGAGAGCTACAGGTTGAGGGACATTGCATCTAATGCAGTGTTTCCCAACCAGGGTGCCTCCAGCTGTTGCAAAACTACAACTCCCAGCATGCCCGGACAGCCGAAGGCTGTCCGGGCATGCTGGGAGTTGTAGTTTTGCAACAGCTGGAGGCACCCTGGTTGGGAAACACTGCATTAGATTTTCGATTTCAGGTGACGTGTGGCCAGTTTCAATAGGAGTTTGTGATTTCTCTGTTCTCTTGTACCAAGGAGATTCTACAGCAGTTTTATTGCATCTTGGCTGCTGCGGTATTTTACCACATTGGTCCTGAATTACTGCATGAATGTGGGATTTTCTGGTTATAAAAGCACCTCAATATAAGAGCAATGTTATAGTATTTTTTTTCTGTAATCAAAAAGAAGTGAAAGCTTTGTTTTAATAGAATAAATGTATTTTTTTTTTTATTTTTTTATTGTGCAACGAATATTGACTTGTGTTCTTCTTTTTTCTAGGGGTGGCCCATAGAAGTCAGAGCAGTGAAGGAGTCAGTTCGCTAAGCAGTTCCCCATCCAATAGCCTCGAAACACAGTCCCAGTCCCTGTCTCGTTCTCAGAGCATGGACATCGACAGCGTTGCCTGTGAAAAAAGGTAAAATACATAATAGGTTACTATAGGGGAAACTTGCTTTACCACATTTTATATAATGGTAGTGACAGAGACAGTCGCCTCTGTAAGTTACTGAATATGGTGACTGTGTCTTGGTCATTACAATTATATTTAAATGGGCACTGTCATGAAAACAAAAAATTGATATGTTGTAGTACTTAAGTACTACAACATATCTCTAATATAGTTTAATTTAAAAAAGTGATTTTAAAACAGTTTAAAATCACTTTTAAATTCGGCCACTAGGGGTCGCCCTCCTAGTGGCCGAATGCATTCAGCAGTGACGTCACCACTGAATTTCGACTCGTTGAAGCCTGGCAACGAGTCGAAATACAATCACTGCTGTGCTCGCTCCCGCCTGTCAATCAGACAGGCGGGAGCGAGCGCTTTGAAGGAAGAGGACGCGCGCAGGCTCGGGGACAAGGTAAAGTATTATGTTCACTGTATTATGTATACTGTTCACCTATACAGTATGCCTCCAGTTTCCCCACTACAACTCCCAGCATGCCCTGGGAGTTGTAGTGGGGAAGCCTGGAGGGACACTGAATAGGTGAACTGAGGGGGAGTGGGTTGAGCGGCGGGGCCAGGGGGGGTTGTGGGCTGCGTGGCGGGGACGGGGTACTCTGGGTGAATTAAGGGGAGGGGGAGTGAGTTGAGCGGCGCGGCGGGGGTGCTGCGGGCTGCGCGGCGGGGAGCGGTATGTGCTCCGGTGTTCACCTATACAGGGTGTCTCCAGTTGTTTCCCCCCTACAACTCCCAGCATGCCCTGACAGCCAATAGATGTCAGGGCAAGCTGGGAGTTGCAGTGGGAAAACAGCTGGAGGCACCCTGTATAGGTGAACTACGGGCGGAAGTTCCGGCCCCAGCAGGCATCAGTGACGTGGTGCCTGCTGGGGAAGTCTGCCTGGTAGTGAGCATGCTACCAGGCAGACAAGAAAGCATTTTTAATATGGTAAAAAAAAAAATTTAAGGTAGGGAGGGGGGTTAGGGACAGATGAGTAATATAATGGCCATGCCTGGTTAATGCAGCTTATCTCACATTGAGGTGGATGGGAGCTAAGCTGCAGTAACCTGGCACGGCCAATAAAAATTGGAGCCATCAGTCCTGTGTGTGTGTGTGTGTGTGTGTGTGTGTGTGTGTGTGTGTGTGCACGCGTGCGCTGGAGACATGTGATCTATTCATTAAAAAACAAGAACCGGTGATTTACATGGATTGTCCTTTTTTGTCATTAAATCTTAAAGGGGTATTCCAGGAAAAAAATATTTTTTTTTTTTTTTTTTTTTTTTTTTTTAAGATCAACTGGCTACAGAAAGTTAAACAGAATTGTAAATGACTTCTATTAAAACAATATTAATCCTTCCAATAGTTGAAGTTGAATTGTTCTTTTCTGTCTGACAACAGTGCTCTCTGCTGACACCTGTCTGTCTGTCTCAGGAACTGTCCGGAGCATAAAAGGTTTGCTATGTGGATTCGCTCCTACTCTGGACAGCTCCCGAGACAGGTCGCTTCAGAGAGTAGTTAGACAGAAAAGAACTCAACTTCAGCAGCTGATAAGTACTGGAAGGATTAACAATTTTTAATAGAAGTAATTTACAAATCTGTTTAACTTTCTGGAGCCAGTTGATGTATATAAAACATTTTTTTTTTTCCTGGAATACCCCTTTTAAAGCTGATGTCCAATGTGGACAACCCTTTTAGTAAATAAGGACCCTCAGGAGAACTGGTGGGAAGCAACACATTTTAGAGGTATGACATGGTGCCTGTCCAAATGAATCGGAGGCCATGCCATGTATGCCTATACTCTACAGCTGTTGTACAACTACAAGTCCCAGCATACCCTGACAGCAGCTGCAACCGCAGCATCTATCGGCTGTCCAGGCATTCTGGGAGTTGTAGTTTTGCAACAGCTGGAGGCACTCTGGTTGGGAATCACTGATCTAGACTATTGTTTTAAAATTTGGACTCTCCAGCTGTTGCCAAACTACAACTCCCAGCATGCAAAGAGTCCCAAGTTGAGGAACACTGGTCGTCTTGATCACTAGGGTGGGGAAGTCAAGCCCATGTTGTGGTTAAATTCTACTCCATTCAGTTGGGCAGGGGAAGCAGATTCCAATGGTTGATCAAGAAGACACTGTGGATAGTATAGGTCAGTGTTTCCCAACTAAGGTGCCTCCAGGTGTTGCAAAACTACAACTCCCAGCATGCCTGGACAGCCTTTGGCTGTCCAGGCATGCTGGGAGTTGTAGTTTTGCTGCATGGTTGGCACCCTGGTTGGTAAATACTGGTATAGATACTAATGATTATGGGAATACTCGTCCATATGGAACTTCTTGAACCAGCAGGTTATATCTGTGGAGGGGTACCCTTATTATTAAAATAAAGTAATGAATGAAAGATCTCCACTTGCACAACATACTCCTACTATAGCTTTTGTTTTTGACTTTTTTTTACCCCTTGTTTCCAGCATGTCCCAGGTGGATGTGGACTCAGGGATTGAGAACATGGAAGTGGACGAGACCGATCGAAGAGAGAAGAGAAGCCTTAATGATAAGGTAAGTTTAAAGGTGTTGTATACCACCAAAAAAATAAAATAAAATAAAGTTGGTGATAATTCATTAAAAATTCACTTATATTGTATTCTCTGTATGAAAACATATATATTTTGTATAGTGATGTTCACAGGATTAGACATAAAAGTACCAGAGCCAGCACCACATGCCAAAAGATATCAGAATATATTTATCAAGTAAAAATTGCACCAATTGCATAACACAGTATCATAAGTATCAATATTGCACTAGGACTGGATGCAGATAAGAACACAGTATAGCACTATATCATTCCCTAGTGGGAGTTGCCGCTCTACTCTGCCCACAGATAGTGTTAGAGTCCTCCTCATAACAAGTTGTAGTTGCATAGCTGCTTACCCATGTGCACTGCTGGTGCTGTGCCTGGACCCCGAGCGAGCTTTCGCTCCTTCCTCAGGGGTCTCAGTTTAATGGTGTACTGCAGCTGAAAACAACAAAGGATGGGGAATAAGTGTCTGATCGCGGGGGGTGGGGGGCGGCGAGCGAACGCTGGGACCCTCCGATCTCCCGTACGAGGACCTACACGCCCCCTCAATGTATCTCTATGGGAGAGGTGGAGATGCAGAGTTTGTGCCTCTCCCATAGAGCTGAATGGAGGGGATGAGGTCGACCACACAAGCATTAGCCGCGCAGAGCTGCAGCAGTTACGGGTCCACGTTCGGGAGATCGCGAGGGCTCCCAGCGGTCTGACCCAGGTTGGTACTATTCCTTCTTTTTTTTGCTACAGGTAGAAGTCTATGCAGAACTCCTCTCTGCAAGGAACTGCATTGTCAGCAAATAAAAGCAAATGGGATATTGAAGTAAAGCTAATGGATAGCAAGGGGACATAACCACCTTTCTTTTATGTACACCACTCTCTACAGTCCATGTTGGGTCTATTCTCACTTGTACTTACAGATACTGATGTTAAAGGGGTTCTCTGCCCCTAGACATTTTATCCCCTATCCAAAGGATAGGGGATAAGATGTCTGTTCGCGGGGGTTCTGCAGCTGGAACCCCCACAATCTTTGTGCAGCATTCGGCATGACGTCATGGCCACTCCCCTCGCTACATTATGCCATGCCCCCTGAATGCAAGTCTATGGGAGGTCGCCATGCCCCTCCCATAGACTTGCATCGAGGGGCGTGGTGTGATGTCGCGAGGGGAGTGGCCATGACGTCATGACCCCCGTCGCCGGCTCTAAGCGTTCAGAACAAAATGATCCGAACGCTGGGGCAGTGGAGTACCCCTTGTTAAGCAAGTGGGTGTCCTTCTGTTGGTTGATTTGATATATGCCTGATTTTTATTGCAGGAATCCTCTGCAGGATCTGAGGTGTCTGAAGAACAGTCACTGCAGCTGGTCTGCAAGATCTTCAGAGTATCTTGGAAAGACAGAGACAGAGATGTTGTTTTCCTGAGGTCTCTATCGGCTCAGTTCAGACAAAACCCTAAAGAAGGTATTCTGTGCTCTTGAAGCAGAACATATTAAACATCATTACTTTTGAGGGGCTGCATAAATACCTACAGTTGTACCTGTTATACTAATTTTTGCTGTCTTATTTTCCTCCAGTGTTCTCCAATTTTAAAGACCTAATTGGGCAGATTCTAATGGAAGTCTTGATGATGTCTACGCAGTCCAAAGACGATAACCCTTTTGCCAGCTTGACCGCCACATCGCAGCCAATAGCAACTACACGAGTCCCAGAGAAGACTTTATTGCTCAACTCTGGGTCAACACCTGGCACCAGCCCCATGTTCTGTAACTCTGGATCCTTCGGTGCCAGCTCCTTGTCAAGGCAAGTGGAGTCAACCGTGAGAGTATTGGGGCAATTTGGTAAAAATGATATCTAGTTAAGCAATCCCAGTACCTGAGATTAAATTAAATGTTAAAGTGCGACTAAAAAGAGACTTTGACTGCATGAAGATCACCATGTTGCACTGCAGATCACACTAATGACCATTCACATGGTTGCACTTCAACCTGTCATCAGCACTGATACAGCAGCACCACATGGTGATTTTTGGGATGCGACACAATGTAACTCTAGCCTTACTGTTTACATGCATTTCAGCTTGTAGTTACAGAAAGTGGGATTTCCATAGTGTTTAATAAAGTTACTAGGCATGAGAATAGAACAGTTTATTTTGGAACTATCTTTGCTTTGCCTGAAGCTACCGATACAGCATTAGGGTACGTTTACACCTGCAGATTTACTGCTGCAGATTTTGCTGACTATTGACTTTAATGGGTAGCAAAATCTGCTACAGCAAATCTGAATCAGAAAATATGCACATGTGAACGTACCTTTAATGATTCCTTGCTTTAAGGGTAGGGTCACACATGCCGTACTTTGCTGCATATTTTCTTTGTTACCCATTCACTTCAATGGATTGGAGAAACGCAGCAGCAAAATACAGCGTGTGACTACCCCTAAGGTGTTTTCCTGCCTTAAAAAAAATAGTTAGGGCTCAGACTGTCATGAAATGAATTAGTGTGACACTCGGTTTGCCCGGATTCCCTGCTGTGCCTGTCATAACAGTGCTCGGGCCATGCTGAGCAGCACTTCAAGTGCCTGCTCAGCCAATCACTTGATGCCGAAGTGACCTGTCACAGCCAGTGACTTGGCTGCGGCCATCTCCTGTGTTCAAGCAAAAGCAGGAAACTGCTCAATTGGGACTGGACCGCTTTGGGACAGACATGACAAGAAATTTGGCAGTTGAATGTCATATATATGCATGCAGTCATGGCATTAAATGTTGGCACCCCCTGAAATTTTTCAAGAAAATAAAGGTTTGCAGTAACACATGTTTTCTATACACATGTTTATTCCCTTTGTGTGTTATGGAACTAAACCAAAAAAGGAGGAAAAAAAGCAAATTGGACATAATGTCACCGAACTCCAAAAATAGGCTGAACAAAATTATTGGCACCCTTAACTTAATATTTGGTTGCACACCCATTGGTAAAAGTAACTGAAATCAGTCACTTCCTATAACCATCAATAAGCTTCTTACACCTCTCAGCCGGAATGTTGGACCACTCTAACTTTGCAAACTGCTCCAGGTCTCTCTTATTGGAAGGCGTCTTTTCCCAACAGCAATTTTAAGATCTCTCCACAGGTGATCAATGGGATTTAGATCTGGACTCATTGCTGCCACTTCAGAACTCTCCAGCGCTTTGTTGCCATCCATTTCTGGGGGCTTTTTGACGTATGTTTGGGGTCATTGTCCTGCTGGAAGACCCAAGATCTCGGACGCAAACCCAGCTTTCTGACACTGGGCTGTACAGTGTGACCCAAAATCCATTGGTAATCCTCAGATTTCATGATGCCTTGCACACATTCAAGGCCCCCAGTGCCAGAGGCAGCAAAACAACCCAAAAACATCATTGAACCTCCACCATATTTCACTGTAGGTACTGTGTTCTTTTCTTTTTAGCTTTATCTTGATCTCATCTGTCCACAAGGCGTTTTTCCCAGAAGGATTTTGGCTTACTAAAGTTCATGTAGACAAAATGTAGTCTTGCTTTTTTATGTCTGTGTCAGCAGTGGGGTCCTCCTGTGTCTCCTGCCATAGCGTTTCCTTTTCATTTAAATGTCGACGGATAGTTCGCGCTGGCACTGATACTCCCTCAGCCTGCAGGAAAGCTTTGAATATCTTTGGAACTTGTTTGGGGCTGCTTATCCACCATCCGGACTATCCTGCGTTGACACCTTTCATCAATTTTTCTCTTTCGTCCACTCCCAGGGAGATTAGCTACACTGCCATGGGTTGCAAATTTCTTGATAATGTTGCGCACTGTGGACAAAGGCAAATCTAGATCTCTGGAGATGGACCTGTAACCTTGAGATTGTTGATATTTTTCTACAATTTTGGTTCTCAAGTCCTCAGACAGTTCTCATTTCTGTTGTCCATGCTTAGTGTGGCACACACAGACATACAATGCAAAGACTAAGTGAACTTCTCTCCTTTTGATCTGCTTTCAGGTGTGATTTTTATGTTGCCCACACCTGTTACCTGCCCCAGGTGAGTTTAAAGGAGCATCACATGCTTGAAACAATCTTATTTTTCCACAATTTTTAAAAGGTGCCAATAATATACACATTATAAACATTATATCCAATTTGCTTTTCTTCCTCCCTTTTTTGGTTTATTTCCAATACACACAAAGGGAATAAACAGGTGTATAGCAAAACGTGTGTTACTGCAATCCTTTCCTGTGAGAAATACTTCATTTTCTTGACAAATTTCAAGGGGTGCCGACATTTACGGCCATGACTGTATATATAATTTTTTTTTCTTTTTGTTTTCATGCATGTCTGAGCCCCTACTTCAAATATTTTTTGAGTCTGCGTGACCCTTTTAAAGGGGTTATCCTGGAAAAAACTTTTTTTATATTTATCAACTGGCTCCAGAAAGTTAAACAGATTTGTAAATTACTTCTATTAAAAAATCTTAATCCTTTCAGTACTTATGAGCTTCTGAAGTTAAGGTTGTTCTTTTCTAAGTGCTCTCTGAGGACACGTGTCTCGGGAACCGCCCAATTTAGAAGCAAATTCCCATAGCAAACCTCTTCTAAACTGGGCGGTTAACGAGACACGTGTCATCAGAGATTACTTAGACAGAAAAGAACAACCTTAACTTCAGAAGCTCATAAGTACTGAAAGGATTAAGATTTTTTAATTGAAGTAATTTACAAATCTGTTTAACTTTCTGGAGCCAGTTGAGATTCTGTCACTTCTCTTAACAAGCAAGAAAAAAATGCTCCAAAATTTTATGACTCTTGTATAATTTCTCCTGGAAATTGACAACTGGGCATTACCACCCCCCTTATTTTTTGTATAGTTGTGTCCCTACACCAGTCTTTTCTAAACAGTATGTCCCCTGCTATTGCAAAACTACAACTCCTGGCATGCTGGGAGTTGTAGTTTTAGAACAGCTGGAGACACACTGTTTGGAAAACACTGCCATGCACAGTCTGAGCATGTCATTTTTGATTGGACAGTTCCTTAATGTTTTCGAAGACACACCATTGACAAAAAGAATTCTAATACCAAGTGTATTATACATTTCCACCAGGAATAAAAGGGGCACAACTCAAAATTGTTCTAAGAAAAGGGTCTCCAAAATAATTTCATGGGGATAGAAGTCTTTAAAGCAGACGTGTCAGCACAGACACGTCTTCTTTAAGCTTTGGTGAGGATAGATGTTTTTATTTTCTAGTTTTAGTTTAGTGATCACTTGTGGTAGATCGATGCTTGTTTTGCAATAAATTCATAGTCTACTGCTCAGGGCTTCTCCCAACCCAATAGGGACTGAGGAGCCACCTCTGCACATTACCTAGAAATCTATATATTTTCCTGTGAAACTGAATATATTAGTCTTGTAAACTGTCTTTCTCTCTGCTGTATGAACATTTTAGAAGCATAGTGTTCTGCTTTAATTTCCCCTTTCTAAATATTTTTTCTACTTCATATTTCTCTTCTTTATCCAGTCTTTATGATGCTAGTCCTGTTCAGACCATTGCTGTGACAGCGCCCAGTTCACCCTCACCCCCTGTTTCTAATGCCCAGCCCTTTAGCACTGGGCAGTCTTTGGCTGTACCGTCAAGCCCATCTCTACCTCATGCAGCCTCCTCCACACGTTATCGGCCTTACGCTGTCACCCATTCAGCCCCCTTGCCCATTCCCTCCAGTCCGGGTACTTCCAGGCACTCCCCTGTTTTGCACCTGTCACTCAGCCCTCGCGCCTTGTCCAGCAGCCCTCGAGCAGTGCCCTCAAGCTCACCCAGACGGAGGTCTTTGGTATCTCCCAGAATGTCCCCCAGACAAAGCCGGATGCCTCCTAGGTATTTCCTCTGCAGGTTGTGGGTGTGTGCATGACACCTGTATGTTGGTGTGCTCCCTTTACATTACTGACTGTTGTCTAAAGCATGGTAACTATTGGAAATCTGCATGTCTACTGAAGTCTCATAATGCTCTGATATTACAGATATTTTTTACAGCCTGAAGTCTCATGGTGTTCTGATAATAGAGATATTTTCACCCGTCACTGTCATGTATTACTTCAGTGATGCTTGAAGGGGTACTCTGCTGCTCAGCGTTTGGAACAAACTGTTCCGAACGCTGGAGCCGGGGCTGGGAGCTCGTGACGACATAGCCCCGCCCCCTCATAATGATTGCTGCGTCCCACCCCTTCAATGGAAGTCTATGGGAGGGGGCGTGACAGCCGTCACGCCCCCTCCCATAGACTTGCAATGAGGGGGCGGGGCGTGACATAAGGGGATGTGTCCATGATGTCACAAGCTCCCGGCTCCAGCGTTCGGACAGTTTGTTTTCCAAACACTGAGCAGCGGAGTACCCCTTTAAGCTAGCAAGGTGTATTTTAGACTCTTGTCTTTTAGAACCTACATAAATTTATTTATTTATTTTTTTTTGGGCGGGATGGAGAATATGTTAATACACCTCACCCTAAACTACCCAATGTTTGCACTACTTTTGATGATGAACACCTCCCCCATTTTTGACTAAAACAGAACATAGCGTTATGTTAAATTCCCTAATATATTGCTATTAGCAGAACATAGAACAGGGCGCTGCTAGGGGATATTTGAGTTCTCTGCTGCTTCAGAACATCGGCAACTTATTACCCTAATGCTTCAGGTTAAGTCCCCACAATCCTGGAAATACTCTTTAAAGGAATTATCCAGTGTTTGCTTAAAAAAACCCACAATAATAAATACATTTTATATGGGCTGTTGTCAGAAAATAATCTATACTTACCTGGCCCTGATCCCCTGCTGCTCCTGTTTAGCTCCTTGCTGTCTTCCGTACTTCTGGCTTCCTCTTTCTGAGATGATCACTGGCTGCAGTGTCATCTTGTCTAAACCAATGATTGGCTGAGCGGGAAGGTCCCAATCCTTGCTCTTGTCTTGGAAGAGGGAAGATCGGGGAACAAAGAGGAACTGCTGCAGGGATCCGGGAGTAGGTAAGTATACTGTTTTTTTTTGTTTGTTTTTTTTCCCCTCACATGACACAACATATGTCATTGGAAGAGGACAGTATCTCAAGACTGACCTGGGGAACCAGAGTTGCAGGAGGCTGGGAAGCGAAGTATACGTGTGTCCTTTTTTTTTTGTTTATTTTTTATTTTTTCTTAAAATTGTCCTTTTTTTTTCCATTTGCAAATCTATGTGGAAGATCTAAAAAATAGTCTAGACCAGTGGTCTTCAACCTGCGGACCTCCAGATGTTGCAAAACTACAACTCCCAGCATGCCCGGACAGCCGTTGGCTGTCCGGGCATGTTGGGAGTTGTAATTTTGCAACATCCGGAGGTCCGCAGGTTGAAGACCACTGGTCTAGAGGTTGTAGGTTAGAGTAAAATGCTGCAATTTTGTTTGTTTTTTTTTCTACTTAAAAAAAAAAAGGGTAGGAGAGGAAAGAAAACAAACAAACCAGGTATTACTATATATACTGTAAATAATTGTGTATAGATTTGTGCCAAAACCTGCCATTTTCTGATTGTCTACTCAATAAATTAACTAAAACTACTGTTTGTAAACCATTCCTACTTCTCTCGTAATTCCACATTTTTCGAGTGATGAGAAAAATTTGTTGCATGCCATCATTTGCATTTTATTTAATTTTTTTTGCACAGTTTACACTAAAACTGCTTACTAAATATGGGCCATTGTCTTGAAGATATACATTTTCCATTTTGGCTAATGTCCCTGGAGCTGATTTTTATTTCTTTTTTTTAAACTTGGTAGGGCCACCCATGTTGGCTTTTCATTAGCTTTCACTAAAAGGTTTGTCATGTTCCAGTTGGTTTGGACAATAGCAGCCTGTAAAGCTATACAATGCTCAGGTCTTGTGATGTATTGTGCAGTGTTCGCGATCTCTCTACTTGCTGGGGTTTGCAGTTCAGCTCGGTGAATGCTGAATGACCTCTGAGTAAATAGCTTCGTGTAAATGCTGCCATAAAGAGACGTCTAGTTCTTTACAATTAATGTATAGATACCTTCCTGATTTCATGGTTCTATGATGCTGTATATGAAGCATTAAAGGAAAACTGTCAGCTTGCTTCCCCCCCCTGCACTAACCAGTGGTACTGGCTGGTAGTGCGGGGACTCTGATCAGTTTGATGCTTACAGTGCCTGGATCCTCCCCGCCATTCGGCCAAAATCTTCCTTTTTCTGTATATGCTAATTAGGTGCTAACTGGCACAGGCTGGGTTACTGGCACTCTGACGCCAGCGCCGCCCGGCTCATCAATAATTCCTCCTCTCCCTCTTCTCCCCGCTCTGTAATGAAGAGGGAAAGGCGGAGGGAGGGGAGGAATATTGATGAGCCAGGCGGCAATGGCTTCAGAGTGCCAGTAACCCCGCCTGTGCCAGTTAGCACTTAAAGGGGTTATCCAGGATAACAAAAAACTTTGATATATATATATATATATATATATATATATATAAGTCAACTGGCTCCAGAAAGTTAAACAGATTTGTAAATTACTTCTATTAAAAAATCTTAATCCTTTCAGTACTTATGAGCTTCTGAAGTTAAGGTTGTTCTTTTCTGTCTAAGTGCTCTCTGATGACACGTGTCTCGGGAAACGCCCAGTTTAGAAGAGGTTTCCTATGGGGATTTGCTTCTAAACTGGGCGTTTCCCGAGACACGTGTCATCAGAGAGAACTTAGACAGAAAAGACCAACTCAACTTCAGAAGCTCAAAAGTACTGAAAGGATTAAGATTTTTTTTAATAGAATTAATTTACAAATCTGTTTAACTTTCTGGAGCCAGTCGATATATAAAAAAATTTGTTTTTTCCTGGCTAACCCCTTTAATTAGCATATACAGAAAAACGAAGATATTGGCTGAACAGCACGGCAGATCCGAGCATGGTAGGCATCAAACTGATCAGCGTCCCCTGCACTACCAGGCAGTATCGCTAGTTAGTGCGGGGGGAGCAAGCTGACCGTTTTCCTTTTTAAAGGGTTTATTTATTTTTATTTTTTTTGTGTGTGGGGGTACTGTAAAAATAAATGATACTCATCTCCCCTGATCATCATGTCTGCCATTCCAATGTCTCCTGGACCCCTCTAGTCAATGCTTTTTTTTGTGGTTCCATTGACTTGTCAATCCCACAGGAGCTGCCTTGCGTAGCCAGTCGCTGACTATGGGTGGACAACGCTGTCACCAGTGATTGGCTAAGTGGGGTAGTTATAAGCTGAGACTAGGAGCCATTGGAGCTGCTGCCCCATTGTGTTTGTCGTGTTACTGTTTCTCACGGCCCCTACTTACTGACTGTGTTTTCCATGTTGTACCAGTGCTTATGACAACCCTCTGTCCCTCCTCTTCCTCGCCAACATCAATGAGGCTGAGGACAGCAGTGCCGAGGAGAGCGATGAAGAGGATTTCTCTAGTGTGCACTTTGGGTCCAGGTATTGGCCATGTGGCATGTCAACGTGCCCAAGCGCTCACTAACTCACATGTACCCGTTGCTGTGCCTGCTCCATGCATCGCAGTTTTTGCACATGAGTGGACTTTGTCTGAATCTAACTTCTAAGAGACTGCATGCTACCCTTAGGACAGGATTTCCCAACCAGGGTGCCTCCAGCTGTTGCGAAACTATAACTCCCAGCATGCCCGGACAGCCAAAGGCTGTCCGGGCATGCTGGGAGTTGTAGTTTCGCAACAGCTGGAGGCACCCTGGTTGGGAAACACTGCCTTAGGAGATATGTTATTGCTAAAGGAAGAATTTATGGACCTGCTGTTTTGGAATTATGTGGTTTTTAGACCCTGCTGGAGATGTTGTTAGTAGAGATGAGCGAACTTATAGTAAATTCGATTCGTCACGAACTTCTCGGCTCGGCAGTTGAGGACTTATCCTGCATAAATTAGTTCAGGTTTCAGGTGCTCCGGTGGGCTGGAAAAGGTGGATTCATGTCATAGAGACATTAAAAAAATTTTTTTTTTATCGTTCACAGTCACTAGTGTTCAGACTCTTACCAATCAGTAGAACAAACCAGGAGAAGTGCCTACTTAGCGTATTCACTCCTGGTTGTGTCAGGTGACCAGGTAGGACTCGTATTGTAAGTCTATGCGGCTGTCCTTCTGTAGAGATTTTTTTTTTAGTTTGATCAGCTGGCCATATAATGTGTGTCCCTTCCATGATGTGGGGGGCAGGTTGGATGTTAATGGGTAACTGACAGTGGGTTCAACCGCACTAAACCCAATACACTGGTTTATAGTGCGGGTGAACCAGATTACAATGAGATATCACTTAGCTGGATCTGCCGTCCGGTTCTGGAGATACCTATTGTATTAATCCAGGGTTTCCCAACCAGGGTGCCTCCAGCTGTTGCAAAACTACAACTCCCTGCATGCCCGGACAGCCTTTGGCTGTCCGGGCATGCTGGGAGTTGTAGTTTTGCAACATCTGGAGGCACCCTAGTTGGAAAACAGTGTATGAACCATTGCTTAGCTGGAAATGGCTTGCTTTGCGCAATGGAGGTGGGACCCAGCATACCCACCCTACCTCCGCTCTCACTTTGGCGAATGGGTTCTATGAATATTCATGAGGTGGGCAGGCATATGGAAGCAGAGGGTATGGAGACAGGGGTGCTGGGTATACCGGGTCCCACCTCCTGGTTATTTCCAGATTAGCAATGTCGGCTAACACAACAAGTATCTCTAGAACTGGACCGCGGATCCGGCTAAGTGATACCTCATTGTATTCCGGTTCGCCTGCACTATAACCCCTGTATTGGTTTAGTGCGGTTGAACCTGCTGTCAGTTTCCCTTTTTAACCTACTTGTTCCTTTCTGTTGTCGTGGAAGTCAGTTGTCGAGTTGACAGGAGTGCAAGATTTAGAGGTGTCTGGCAGCAGCTTTCTGCATTTCTTCTTAATACGTGCTCACTCTGAGCAGAGTTTTCAGTCTGCGCATACAGTACCAATAATAAGTTCAGACAGGCAAGGTCAGTAAAAAGCATAGTTGTCATTGCAGTACATGGAGCCACTGGTGTCATTTGGATTTAAAGGGGTACTCCGCTGCCCCACCATTCAGAGCTTGGAGCGGACGGCGGGGGTTGTCATGACCACACCTCTCGTGGCATCACGCCCCTTAATGCAAGTCACTGCCACGCCCCCTCACATAGATTTGCATTGAAGGGGGCGTGGCAGTGATGTCACGACCCCCCGCCGCATGCACTCAGCCTTCAAAAAGAACACAGAGTGCAGCAGGGAGATTGTGGGGGTCCCCAGCGACTGGACCCCTCCGATCAGACATCTTATCCCCAATCCTTTGCATAGGGGATAAGATGTCTTGGGGAGGAGTATCCCTTTAAGGCAATATTATTCAGTACAAATGAGCAAACTTAGAAGCATTTCTCTTAAAGGGAATACTCAGGTAATGTGTATTGTTGCACTGTGGATAGCTGCGTGTGTGTGCGTTTGCACTGAGAGCTGTTTTTGCTTTGTGTAAAATTATCACGAAATGTGTTCAGTCTGTTTTTAGAGGGATAAATCTTATCACTACCCGGCAATTGTCTGTAAGGTGCTTTCTCCCTATTTGAGTAGTTTAAGTTGTCCTGTTCAGAATGGAGTGTTTGTTTTCCCCATTAATAATGCCCCCTGTTGTCTTAGGAAATGCATGAATACCCAAGAGTGTCTATTTGTTTACCTCATCTTATCGCTGTTCACAACTATCGGAAGCTATAGTGCAGCCACGGGGCCTCTACAGTACCCAGCATGCCCGGGCAGCCTTTGCTGTAGTGGGTATAGCTAGAAAACAAAAAAAAACATTCATTAAACTACTTGTTGATGGTTTCCAGGTATTTTATCAATCCATAGGTTTACTAGGTTTGGACGTTCACCTTTGAATGCGTACCATCTATTCCTACTTAGTGCGGTACGGAAAGTTACCAATTATTACTGGAGACAAAGTTACTTTTTGTGACACGTTCAAAATTCTTCGGTTCTTGGAGGTCTTTTCAATTCAATGGGCAACCAACAACCAATTGGTCCCACGAGGAAGGGAGGGTACTCTACAATCAGACAATTGTGCCCATGAGGCACTATAACCCTCTTATGCCCTTTACTCTTAAAGGAGTACTCCAGGATGGAAAAATTGGCCGTCAGACTGCCGGCAGTAAAAAAAATAAAATAAATAGAGGTACATACCTTCCGTCACTCCTCCGGTAACCCGCTCTGGTCTCCGCTGCGATCCTCTTCCTGGTTGCCGGTGGTCAGCGAGTTCATACTGCACTCAGCCAAGCGCCGGCCGCAGTGAAGTCCCGCCTCGGCCGGCGATGGGTATACAGCATTTGTGTATCTCCGGCTCTTCCATAGAGATGCATAGAGGGGACATGTTGGCCACCACTTTGTGCTGTGGTGAACTGTAATCGGCCGAGGTCGCTCTGTGCATGGAGAGAGCCAGTATGCCAGGCATGAGATCACGGTGGTCCCGCGGTCGGCGCGTAAATGTTCAGACACTCCTGGGGATAAGATGTTCTGTAACAGAGTTCCCCTTTAGTAGATGCTTCTCTTAAGCAATAAAAAATAGCTGACAGCAGGGATGCTTTCTATTTGAGGTACCATCTGCATTTGCTGTATTATGGACATCATGCAGCACAGAGTGCTCCTCCATGGCCTTGTTGCATGATCCTTCTGTTCACGGAGCCCTAGTAGGAAAACTTACAGACTGGGACACAGTAGTTTATTAAAGGGATACTCCGGTAGAAACCCCCTTTTTTTATCAACTGATGCCAGAAAGTTACATATTTGTAAATTACTTCTATTAAAAAATCTTAATCCTTCCAGTACTTATCAGCTGCTGTATACTAAAGAGGAAGTTCTTTTCTTTTAGGATTTCTTTTCTGTCATGACCACGGTGCTCTCTACTGACACCTCTGTCCATGTCAGCAACTGTCCAGAGCAGGAGAAAATCCCCATAGCAAACCAACCCTGCTCTGGACAGTTCCTAAAATGGACAGAGATTTCAGCAGAGAAAAAAAAAGAATTTCCTCTGTAGTATACAGCCGCTAATAAGTACTTGAAGGATTAAGAATTTTTAATATTACTAATTTACAAATGTTTAACTTTTTGGCACCAGTTGATAAAAAAAAATAATAATAATTCCACCGGTGTACCCCTTTAAATTTACTTGAGCTGTGACCCAGTTTCTTTTGATATTTAAATGCCTTTTCTTCATTGACCACATATACCAGTCTTACTCCTGGTCCTTAATATACTAGTATCTTTTATCCCTGCACTACGTTGTAAGGAGGTGACTAAACCGCTGTTTGTGTTCAGAATAATAAACCCTAACAATCCTGATAAGTCTTTTTGCGCTTACTAACTTTAAAAACAAAAATTTTAATATATTTTTTTTTGTTCTTGTGAGTAGCTAATTCTGTTAACTTTGAGCCCTTGTGCACTGGGTAATCTGGGAATAAGAGGTTGCAGATTTAAGGGAATTGTATTTTGGGATCGAGATTATATTGATATATAGTGTTTCCTTATATTGATTTTGTTTTTGCTTACCCCTGCAGCGGAACTAGTAGCACGGAGTCCTGCGGCGATCACTTCACTATAGAAGCTTGCAAAGAAACCGAGATGCTCAACTACCTCATTGAGTGCTTCGATAGAGTGGGAATAGAGGAAAGGAAGGCACCAAAGGTAAAATCTGGGAGAAGTCAATGAGATGAAATTGCTTCAGCTGGACTCTGGGAGGCTACGTTGTTCTCTGTATTTTGTATTCTACGACTATTACTGTAGTTTTCTTGAATAATGATTATATATAATAGGATATAGTAACCCCAATCACCATATTCTTCCTTGTATAGATGTGCAGTCAGCCAGATGTGAGCCAGCTCCTGAGTAACATTCGATCACAGTGTATCTGCCATGCTGCTCTGGTGTTACAGGGAGCTCTCACCCAGCCAAGGTAGGTCCTACCCAGAGCCAGAAATTGGTTTGTGTTGTAATAATGTGTTTTTTTTTTAAATTTTTTTTTTTTTTTTTTTTTTGACATCAGTACTGAAATCCTATCCCAAGGATATGCTTTCAATATAAGTGGTGTGAGTCGTACTTAGAATGACTGCACTAAAATATAGCTAGGGGTCTACAATACATTTATTTTTGGGAATAGTGGGGTCCCACTTCCCTTATAGAATCACTCTTCCCAAAGGAAAATGGCTGGCCCCAGGAAGCATTGCATAGCCCAGTCATTTCCAACCTGTGGCTCTCAAGCTCTTGCAAAACTACAGCTCCCAGCATACCCTGACAGACACAGGTTGTGAGTTGTAGTTTTGCAACAACTTAACATCCATAGGTTGTTGGAGATCATTAATCTAGCCCAGTGGTCTTCAACCTGCAGACCTCCAAATGTTGCAAAACTACAACTCCCAGCATGCCCGGACAGCCGTTGGCTGTCCGGGCATGCTGGGAGTTGTAGTTTTGCAACATCTGGAGATCACTGATCTAGCCTATAAGAATCCCTGTGCCAATTGTTTGGTCTCCCTAAGGTACCACATTGACTGACTCCCCTTATGCACATTATTTCTCTCTCAGGTCTGTACAGCAGCAGTCTCTCCTGGTGCCATATATGCTCTGTAGGAACCTGCCATTTGGCTTCATTCAAGAACTTGTAAGGACAACATATCAGGATGAAGAGGTGTTTAAACAGGTAATTTTAAGGCTAGGTTCACATTGCAATTTGCATCCGACCCATTAATGGTCCATTCAACTCTTTTTTTTTTTTTTTTCTTTTTCTTTTCTTGAGCCAATCGGACCCTCAAAGGGGTACTCCGCTGCTCAGCGTTTGGAACAAACTGTTCCAAACGCTGGAGCCGGGAGCTCGTGATGTCATAGCCCCGCCCCCTCATGACGTCATGCCCCTACCCCTCAATGCAAGTCTATGGGAGGGGGTGTGACAGCTGCCACGCCCCCTCCCATAGACTTGCATTGAGGGGGTGGGGCTATGACGTCAATAGCTCCCGACTTCAGCGTTCGGAACAGTTTGTTCCAAACGCTGAGCAGCGGAGTACCTCTTTAAATGGGTCGGATGCAAACTGCTACTGTCTGGTCGTGACTTCTTCCATTCACTTGCATTGGACCCGTTGGTGATCCGGTAATTTCACAGGAATTTAGAGAAGAAAAAAAAGGGCATGCACAGTTTTATTTTTTTGCTTTTTTTTTTTTTCTAAACTTGATGGAACTGCCAACGAAGCTCCACCTAATAAAGCCCAACGGCAGTGTGAACAAGGCCTTAGTCACAAATGCTTTACTGCTCGTTGTGCTGGTCAGGCTTCCCTTATAAGATACTAGTGACATTCTTTACATGGCCGGCACTGGTTAAACTGTTATAAACAAAATCTAACAAATTCTTACCAGCGATCCATGTATTTTCTCTTTTTTATATACAGATATTTATTCCTATTCTGCAAGGATTGGCTCTGGCAGCTAAAGATTGTTCTCTGGATAGTGACAACTTCAAATATCCTCTAATGGTAAGAAGACTGCAGCAGCCACTAAGGACCGTATCACAATACACAGAATTATAAATGATATAACAAATAAAAAATTGTCTTTTTTATAGTGAATATTCACATTCAATAGTAATGGTCCTGCATATCACTACATGTTGCAGAGATCATGTTTATTTAGGTTAGTAGTCTACAAACTGGCCCTCCAAATGTTGCAAAACAACAACTTCCAACATGTCCGGACAGCCAACGGCTGTCCGAGTATGCTGGGAGTTGTGGTTTTGCAACATCTGGAGGGCCCCACTTTAGAGACCACTGATTTTTAGATGGTGGTTTTCTCAGTAGTTCTTCTGCAGTTGCAGTATTGGTGTTAAATAAAATAAAATTTGTGTTTTTATTTTATTGAAATAACCACAACCAAAATCGTGCGTTACTACTTGTGTTACTTGATAAAAGTGCAGAAATCTGTTGAATCTTGAGAACTACATTCGAATGTATTTGAGGAAAAAAAGGGAGACCGCAAATAAATAGCAATGCGAAACCTTACTTAAATTTTTGTGGCTCTACGCATCTGCCTTTTTTCATAAAATAAGCAATCAGTATAATGGCAAAGTAGTAACATCTTTATAGTGATTTTACTATTATAAATCTCTACATCCAGAACTAATCCTGTCCCTCAGATCCGAAAATGTTTTTCTAATTTAAATACTTAGAAAATGCCCCCAAAAATACAAGAAAACTTAATCCTATTTTCGATCATTATTTTTTTCATAATGCTATAAGAGCTATTGCAACTACAATAAAAAAAATATATAAAGAAATCCTCTATTTGTCTATTCACACATACAGTATACTGTGCATATTTGATGCACAGGATTTGATACTTCAGATTTGAAGCTGTGTTCAGTTTACATTGTAGTCTGCAGCATAAAATCTGCAACTTCAAATCCTGCTCATCAAAAATGCGCTGGAAACTGTACTTGTGACTAGACCCCATGTGTCCTAGAAGATGAGCCGTAGCCCCCCTTTCCTCTTCCTCACTTTGCTATGTGTGGCTGTAATACAACTGGCTACAACAGAAGCCTCCCCACCTCTGCATTCTTTACCGCAGGAAAGAAAAAACAGCATCTGTTCTGTATTTAAAGAAGTAGCTCAGTATGGTGCTCTGTACGAGCGGTGGAAGTGGGCAGGGCCCGGCAGGCGCAACGTCATCTGATGCCTGGCCGGGGCTTGCTTCCGCCCTTCCTGTATGCGGCGCTCCCTCTCGCTGGCTAAGTACAGGGGAGGGACGGCAGCTTCTGTGTCTCCTCCTCTCTATTTGGCTTTACATGTGCAATGCAGAGAGGATGAAGGGAATAGAAGCACAGAAAATGTGGGGGTTCTGTCTCCCAAGTATTACTGTGTAAATAAGTCAGGATGCCAATGGATACACAGGATTCTTTTATTTTATTCGTACGTAAAAGGTAATTATAGGCGGCCAATACACAGGAACCCACGAGCAGGACACCGCAAAATTATTTTTGTGGACCTGAGGAAGGTGTGATAACATGCTGAAACGCGTTGTCCAGTTGTACCTTTTACGTACGAATAAAATAAAAGTATCCTGTGTATCCATTGCATCCTGACTTATTTACACAGTAGCGCTTGGGAGACAGAACCCCCGCATTTTCTGTGCTTCTATTCCCTTCATTTTCTTTTCCGTGAACCCTTCTTGGGGACAACGGACAAGGGGGCACCAAGCAGCAAGCTGTAACAGCCCACCACATACCATGACAGAGTCGTGCCTTACTCATCACACAACTCCTGGAGATCAGTGCCACCGCACGGGGGGTTGGTGGGGTTTTTTCGGCGCAAATCGCGAGTGAATTTACACTTTCGATTTGTGCCGATTCCGGGTCATATGGGTCTATGGTGACCCGGAATAGAAGGGGGATCGCAGTTGTCCATGATACCCAGGATCCCCCTGTAGAGATAGGAGTGAGGTGGCAGGGGTGCCACCCCTCCTATCCCTGCTATTGGTGGTCTAGACGCGACCACCAATAGCAGATCGCTGGCGGGGGGCTTTACTTTCAGTTTCCCCGTTCTGCCCACCCACAATAGGCGGGGCAGGACGGGGAAACCGTCGGGCACCGAAGTCCACTCACCCATCGGCGACGGCAGCGGGCGACTATCGGCGGCGGCAGGGGGTGACGATCGGCGGAAGAAGAGGACGACGACACAGCTCCCTGGATCCTACGGAAGCCGGTGAGTTACTTAGCAACATCTGGAGGGCTACAGTCTGAGACCACTATAGTGGTCTCTAAACTGTAACCCTCCAGATGTTGCAAAACTACAACTCCCAGCATGCCCAGAGAGCTTTTAAGGCATGCTGGGATTTGCAGTTTTGCAACAGCTGGAGGTCTACAGTTTGAGACCACTGCACAGTGATCTCTATACTGTGCACCTCCAGATCTTGCAAAACTACAACTGATAGCATGCCCACACAGCAGTTTGCTGTCCGGGCATGCTGGGATTTGTAGTTTTGCAACATCTGGAGGTCCACAGTTTGGAGACCACTGTGCAGTGGTCTCTAAACTATAGCTCTCCAGATGTTGCAAAACTGCAAATACCAGCATGCCTAAACAGCAAACAGCTGTCTCTGCATGCTGGGAGTTGTAGTTGCGTACCTCCAGCTGTTGCATAACTACATCTCCCAGCATGCCCTTCGGTGATCAGTACATGCAGGGAGTTGAAGTTTTGCAACAGCTGGAGGCATACTGGTTGGAAAATACTGAGTTAGGTAACTGAAGATTTTCCAACCAGTGTGCCTCCAGCTGTTGTAAAAGTAAAACTCCCAGCATGCGCGGTCTGTCAGTACATGCTGGGAGTTGTAGTTTTAAAACAGCTGGAGGCGCTGAGTTACAGGGTACATTCACACAGGCAGTCTTAGTTAGTTTTCTGCTTCAAGTTTGGGCTGCAGCAAATATGTTGCCGCAGCACAAACTCCTAGCAATAAACTCACTGTAAACGCCCGCCAGTGTGAACGTACCCTAAAAACACTACACTACACTAACACATAATAAAGAGTAAAACCCTACATATACACCCCCTTACACTGTGTCGTCCCCCCCCCCCCCCCAATAAAAATGAAAATCGTATTGTATGGCAGTGTTTCCAAAACGGTGCCTCCAGCTGTTGCAAAATAACTCCCAGCATTTCCGGACAGCCACTGACTGTCCAGGCATACTGGGAGTTTAGCAACAGCTGGAGGCACCCTGTTTGGGAATCACTGGTGTAAAATCCCCCTATGTCCACCCCTATGAAGTCCTCAAATGCGCATGGCGCTCTCTCACTTCGGAGCCCTGTCGTATTTCAAGGAAACAGTTTAGGGCCATATATGGGGTATTTCCATACTCGGGAGAAATTGCACTACAAATTTGGGGGGCTTTTTATCCTTTTACCCCATTATGAAAAGGAAAAGTTGGGGTCTATACCAGCCTGTTGGTATAATTTTTATTTTATTTTTTACACTAACATGCTGGTGTTGCCCCATACTTTTCATTTTCTGTAGAAACTGCTTTGTTTTTGGGGTGCCTTACTAATTGATTGAGGACAACTGAATCTTTATAGGGGTTTATTATAAGCTATTACATATACACATAATTACAAAGGGGAATTCTAACTAAGGGATAGGGGTGCAAGGAAGGGGGGAAGGGGGTAGGAAGTGCTCTATCTATCTCATCATCCTATAAGTAACCCGGATATAGCAGTCATCCACACACATAACCCATACATTGCCCATCCCAAGACATCTCCATGGCCAATCAGAACAGTTAGTTTATTTGCATTGCAATCAGTTCTTGTCCTTTTGATGTCTTCTTGAGTGGGGGATCCTCTTTGTTTCATATTATGTTGACAAATGTCCTTCCAAGTTTCCTTGAGAACGTCCCCTTGGTGGGCTGACAGGATGATTTGCAGTCCATTGTATCCCACACCGCAGGGGCTGGTTTTATGGCTTCTTAATTGGAGATAACAGGAACTGTAGCTCACCTCCATTCTTATCACTCAGGTGCCAGGCTTATTGTATGGCTTTGAACAGGATAAAAGCAAATGATTGTATAATCAGCTGTTTGCATCAACCACCATTCCTGGAGCCAGTCCTGCAGACACCCTACACCCATTCCATCCATGACATTCCACTGCATTCCATTATATTTGAGTCCATAATAAAAACATATCAAAATTATATTAGTGTGGTCAATGTTGGCTCCAACATTTTCACAAGCAGTAAAAGCAAAAAAAAGACCTCCAAATTTGTAACGCAATTTCTCCTGAGTACGGAAATACCCCAGATATATCTGCGGACGCACAACAAGGCTCAGGAGTGAGAGCGCACCATGTACATTTGAGGCCTAAATTGGGGATTTGCACAGGGGTGGCTGATTTTACAGCGGTTCTGACATAAACGCAAAAAAAAACAAAAAACCCACATGTGACCCCATTTTGGAAACTACACCCCTCACGGAATGTAATAAGGGGTACAGTGAGCATTTACGCCCCACAGGTGTCTGACAGATTTTTGGAACAGTGGTCCGTGAAAATTAAAAATGTAATTTTCCATTTGCACAGCCCACTGTTCCAAAGATCTGTCAAACGCCAGTGGGGGGTGTAAATGCTCACTGCACCATTTATTAAATTCTGTTAGGGGTGTAGTTTCCAAAATAGGGTCACATGTGGGGGGTCCACTGTTCTGGCACCATGGGGGGCTTTGTAAATGCACATGGCCCCTGACTACCATTCCAAACAAATTCTCTTTCCAAAAGCTCAATGGCGCTCCTCCTCTTCTGAGCATTGTAGTTCGCCCGTAGTGCACTTCAGGCCAACTTATGGGGTACCTCCATACTCAGAAGAGATGGGGTTACACATTTTGGGGGGTATTTTCTGCTATTAACCCTTGCAAAAATGTGAAATTTGGGTGGAAACACATTTTAGTGAAGAAAATTTTTTTTTTTTTACATATGCAAAAGTTGTGAAACACCTGTGGAGTATTAAGGCTCACTTTATTCTTTGTTATGTTCCTCAAGGGGTCTAGTTTCCAAAATGGTATGCCATGTGGGGATTTTTTGCTGTTCTGGCACCATAGGGGCTTCCTAAATGTAACATGCCCCCCAAAAACCATTTCAGAAAAACGTACTCTCCAAAATCCCCTTGTCTCTCCTTCCCTTCTGAGCCCTCTACTGCGCTTGCCGAACACTTTACATAGACATATGAGGTATGTGCTTACTCGAGAGAAATTGGGCTACAAAAACAAGTATACATTTTCTCCTTTTACCCCTTGTAAAAATTCAAAAATTGGGTTTACAAGAACATGCGAGTGTAAAAAATTAAGATTGTGAATTTTCTCCTTCACTTTGCTGCTATTCCTTTGAAACACCTAAAGGGTTAAAATGCTGACTGTCATTTTGAATACTTTGGGGGTGCAGTTTTTATAATGGGGTCATTTGTGGGGTATTTCTAATATGAAGACCCTTCAAATCCACTTCAAACCTGAACTGGTCCCTGAAAAATAGTGAGTTTGAAAATTTGGTGAAAAATTGGAAAATTGCTGCTGAACTTTGAAGCCCTCTGGTGTCTTCCAAAAGTAAAAACTCATAAATTTTATGATGCAAACATAGAGTAGACATATTGGAAATGTGAATTAAAAAAATTTTTTTTGGGGAATATCCATTTTCCTTACAAGCAGAGAGAGAGAGCTTCAAAGTTAGAAAAATGCAAAATTTTCACATTTTTCATCAAATTTTTGGAGTTTTCACCAAGAAAAGATGCAAGTTACCACAAAATGTTACCACTATGTTAAAGTAGAAAATGTCACAAAAAAAACAATCTCTGAATCAGAATGATAACTAAAAGCATTCCAGAGTTATTAATTTTTAAAGTGGCAGTGGTCAGATGTGCAAAAAACGCTCTGGTCCTAAGGTGTAAAATGGACTGGTCCTTAAGGGGTTAAACCATCAAATATCTAATTTACTACGCCAGAGAGCGCCCTCCCGCATTTTTCTTCATTTTTTTCCCTCCTTCTCTAATACATAGAGGAGGAACGTCTGAGGACAGAGCTGCCGTGCCCTGAAGGGATGCGCGCACAGCGCTCGCTCCTGCCTGTCTCATTTGACAAGCGGGGAGCTGCGCTTAGTATGCAATTTCGAACTCAGCAGCCAGGCCGGCGTGAGTCCGAAATCACTGAAACAGGGACTCCTAGGGAGACCCCTAGTGGCCAGAGTTTCAAAACGAAATTAGACAAGAAAGGGATCTATGATCTATGATCTATATAGATAAGCTATAAAATATTTTTTTTACATTTTGATGAGGTACTCTTTAAAGGAAAACTGTCAGATATTTTCTCCCGCACTATCCACAGTACTGATGGATAGTGCAGGAGACGCTGATTAAAACGTGCCCTACCTTACCCGGATTCGCCCGCAATTGTAGTTTTATTCTATGTGTATATCTTGCTGTAACTGGCAGGCGCGGGGCTTCTGCAGGTTAACTGGCACTGACGTCAGCGCCGCTTATGAATATTCATCCCCCCCTCCCTCCAGTTAGGAGCGGCGAAGAGAGGGAGAACTGGAGGGAGGGGGGATGAATATTCATAAGCGGCGCTGACGTCAGTGCCAGTTAACCTGCAAAAGCCCCGCCCGTGCCAGTAACAGCAAGATTTACACATAGAATAAAACTACAATTGCGGGCGAACGGCTGGGTGGATCCGGGTAAGGTAGGGCTCTTTTTAATCAGCGTCTCCCGCACTATCCACCAGTACCTGTGGATAGTGCGGAAGAAAATATCTGACAGTTTTCCTTTAAAACATCCCCGCTTTGTACGAGGAGCTATTACTAGGAATATTTTATGATAAATACTGGAGCTAGATTGTGGTCTTTGGTGTTCAGTGATGTATTCACTTGTCTTCTCTTCAGGCTTTAGGTGAGCTGTGTGAGATTAAATTTGGAAAGACTCACCCTGTCTGCTGCTTGGTAAGTGATTTCTGGAATATGAATTCCACACTTTTTTTCTTTTAGTATTGTTATTTTTGTTGTCCTTTTAGAATTTATAATGGGCGTCAAAGTGAGAAAAGTGGAAATGTTAGTCAATGTCTCTGAGATAACCTATTACACTCATTTACATTGTAGATGGCATCACTGCCCCTTTGGTTACCCAAGTCTCTGAGTCCTGCCACTGGCCGGGAGCTGCAGCGCCTTTCTTACCTTGGTTCTTTCTTCAGCCTCTCGGTCTTTGCTGAGGATGATGTAAGTTTCTTTTGAGTTCATATTCAGAGTTCTCTCAATTTTCCCCTAAAATGTTTGTTCATGTTCCATGATTTTTAACCTCTACAGAATAAAGTGGTTGAGAAATACTTTTCTGGTCCTACAATTACTCTGGAAAACACACGAGTGGTCAGTCAGTCACTTCAGCATTACCTAGAATCGGCGCGGGTGAGTATTGTACTGTGGACTGTGGATGCTGATGTCCACGGGCACCCCTAAAGGGGCTATCCAGGGTTCGACAAATAGAGCTCATGTCTTCAAAAAAAATCGGCACCACACCCGTCCTTCGGTTGTGTGTTTGATTGCAGCTCCATTTTATTAAAGGGGTACTCCGGTGAAAACCTTTTTTCTTATAAATCAACTGGTGGCAGAAAGTTAAACCTATTTGTAAATTACTTCTATTAAAAAATCTTAATTCTTCCTGTACTTATTAGCTGCTGAATACTACAGAGGAAATTCTTTTCTTTTTGGAATTCTCTCTGATGACATCACGAGCACAGTGCTCTCAGCTGACATTATAATAATAATTCTTTATTTATTGTTGTCCTTAGTGGGACTTGAAACCAAGGCCCCAGCACTGCAAGGCAGCAGTGCTAACCACTGAGCCACCATGCTGCCCTTAGCATACATCTGCTATGTATGGTTGCTAAAATGGACAGAGATGTCAGCAGAGAGCACTGTGCTCGTGATGTCATCAGTGTTCCAAAAAGAAAGGAATTTCCTCTGTAGCATTCAGCAGCTAATAAGTACTGGAAGGATTAAGATTTTTTAATAGAAGTAATTTACAAATATGTTTAACTTTCTGACACCAGTTGATTTAAAAGAAAAAAAGTTTTCACCGGAGTACCCCTTTAAAGTTGTATGTCCA
The DNA here is from genome assembly GCF_029499605.1 of Hyla sarda. NCBI lineage: Eukaryota > Metazoa > Chordata > Amphibia > Anura > Hylidae > Hyla > Hyla sarda. The sequence continues at coordinate 120,408,783 of NC_079198.1, read as the reverse complement.
CACACAACCAAAAAACAGGTATGGTGCTATTTTTGTAAGAAATAAGCTCAGTTTTTCTATTCCTGACTATTTCTTTGCAAGATATATCTCTGTTATCATGGAGCAGTGTTTCCCAACCAGTGTGCCCCCAGCTGTCGCAAAACTACAACTCCCAGCATGCCCGGACAGCCAAAGGCTGTCTGGGCATGCAGGGAGTTGTAGTTTTACTACAGCTAGAGGCACACTAGTATCTGCTGTAGGCGTCTCGTAGTATTACATGGCAACCGTTTATATACAGGAGACATCTATATAATACCTAGCTAGGCCAGGTCCGTCACAGAGACGACGTTGGGAGATGTTGCCTTTGTACCGGAGCAGAGAGCCGATAAAGTACTGTTCACACGTTCAGGTTTTTAATTGCAGTTATTTAATACGTAACCAGGAATGGATCTGAAGAGTCGTCGTCTCAACCTTTCTTATAATTGTCCTCCATTCATGATCTTGTTCTTTGATTGATAATTGCAATTAAACACCTGAACATGTGAACACAGCTTTAGGCTGCATTCACATCTTGTTTTTGCAATACGGTTCCCGTATTTATGTAAAAAAAAAACTTATGTCTCAAAACCGGATCGAACTGTGTACAACCTTATATACCTCTGTACGGTTTTAAACCTGTATACGGTTTGAAAACGGATGTCCGGTTGCATACGGTTTAATACGTTTTTTGAAGAAGAAAAAATCTGATGCGGTTTAATGTTTGTCCTTAATTAAATAAAGTTCTTCTTGTTCTATTTGTGGGAAGAACTTTCGGCATGCACTGCGCATGTGCAAACTGCCAAACCGGATGGAACCATACGCACATACAATTCTGTACGGTTCCTATTGAGTACCATTTTTTTAAAAAAGTATATGAGTTGTATCCGGTTTTTCACCCTATCCTTCATAGGGGATGCAATGCCTGATTGCGGGGGTCCCGCTGCTGGGGACCCCCTTGATCTTGCACGCAGCACCCTGTTATAATCAGTCCCCGGAGCACGTTCGCTCCGGGTCTGATTACTGGCGATCACGGGGGCCGGAGCATTTTGACATCATGGCCCCGCCCTAGTGTGATGTCACGGAGCTGTCACGCCCCCTCCCATAGGCTTGCATTGAGGGGGCGGAACGTGACGTCATAATGCTCCGTCCCCGTGATCGCCAGTAATCAGACCCGGAGCGAACACGCTCCGGGGACTGATTCTAACGGGGTGCTGCGTGCAAGATCACGGGGGTCCCAAGCGGTGGGACCCCGCGATCAGGTATCTTATCTCCTATCCTTTGGATAGGGGATAAGATGTCTTAGCGCCGGAGTACCCCTTTAATACCGGATATGAAGATTAGATGGGAGAATAATATTGCACTGTAAAGTAGGTGTCTGTTAACTGGTTTTATCATTTTAACACATGAGGGCGCCCTTCCACTGTCATAAAATTGTTTTGATAGCCCGTGTTAGTGAAGCAAGATTTTAATATGGCTTTTTTTGTTTTTATATTCTAGCAAGAGTTATTCAAGATTCTGCACAGTATTTTGCTAAATGGTGAAACAAGGGAATCTGCCTTGAATTACATGGCTGCCATAGTCAATGGCAATATGAAAAAGGCGCAGATGCAGGTACAGTTCTCTCCACAATTCCTTTCCTTGTAGAATGGAGCAGTGTTTATAGTTCTGATTTCTTGTGCCCCACAGACAGATGACAGGCTGGTGTCTACAGACGGGTTCATGCTGAACTTCCTATGGGTGCTGCAGCAACTCAGCACCAAGATCAAGCTGGAAACTGTGGACCCCATGTATATTTTCCATCCAAAATGCAGGATAGCACTGCCCAGTGATGAGACCCGTATCAAAGCCTCAATGGAGGAGGTCACCAGCTGGATGGCAGAGCTTAGTAAGTATCCTATCCTGGTTATTTGTGTTTTGTTTTTTTTTTAGTTTGTTTTTTTCTCTTCCCCCTTTCATACATAACGTGATCTCTTGTAGTTTTTTAAATTGGTCAGTATATACAATAATAATGACGTGTATTACATGCATTCTATTTTATTTTATTTGTTTATTAAACATTTTATAGATCAAGATCCTTCTTCGTTTTCTGAGCCCAAGTTTCCTACTGAGTGCTTCTTTCTGACCTTACACGCTCATCACCTCGCCATCTTGCCTAGCTGCCGGCGTTATATCCGTCGATTAAGGGCCATCCGGGAGCTGAACAGGTTAGCAAGTTTGTATAATAAATTAAATTGTAATTTGCTCTGGGTCAGTCTATATGCCTTGATAGGATGTGTTGGGATTGACATTAGGTTTGATCTCGCTAAATGGTGGAAAACTGTAACACCTTGCACCACTGCTACTAATGTTAAAGCGGCTTACGTTGATCTTGAGGATAGCCCATCAGTTTTGGCTGGATAACCCATTTGGATACAAGGAAAATTACCGTATATACTCGAGTATAAGCCGAGTTTTTCAGCACTATTTTTCGTGCTGAAAACGCCCCCCTCAGCTTATACTCGAGTGAACAAAAAAACGCTTCTGGCTTAGCTATGAGGGGGATGGTCCGGGCCGTCCATCTGCGGCTATCTATGCTGCAGGGACCGTCTGGTGGGGAGGGTTAGTCGTTCTGGGCTGTCCATCTTCACGGGGAGGCCCTCTTCTCCGCTCCGGACTGGCCGCGGACTAGTGACGCTGCATTGATGCCACCGCGCAGGGACGTTCATGTGCATGGACGTCACAGACGTCTGCTGCGCACGGATGTCCCTGCGCGTTGTCGTCAACGCAACGTCACTAGTCTGTGGCCGGCCCGGCGCAGAAAAGAGGGCCTCCCCGTGAAGATGGACAGCCCAGAATGACTAACCCTCCCCACCCAGATGGTCCCTGCAGCATAGATGGCCGAAGATGGACGGCCCGGTGAGCAGAAAACAAAAGGGGGGTGTCTGGATGATGACTAAGGGATTGACAGGCAGTGATGATGATGGGGGTATGGATGATGACATGGGGGGGGGGGATGATGTATTTCCCACCCTAGGCTTATAGTCGAGTCAATAACTTTTCCTAGAGTTTTGGGGTGAAATTAAGGGCCTCGGCTTATATTCGGAATGGCTAATACTCGAGTATATACGGTAATTATTAGCAAGCACTTTACTTGAATTGATTTGAGGTTCCCTGAAGTTGTAACAGGTTTTTTCATTGTACCTGAACTATATTTACAGGATTGGGTATTTTGTGTACGCTATAACTATGTGGCTTTATCATTGTTCATACATTTTGTGCAAACCTTAGCTTACTTAGCCTTTTCTTATTACCAAACCCCAGGACAGTGGAAGAGCTGAAGAACAATGAGAGTCAATGGAAAGATTCCCCTCTGGCTGCCAGACACAGAGAGATGTTGAAACGTTGTAAAACTCAGCTCAAGGTTTGTATATATTTTATTCAATATTTTGTAATGCACAGAAAGACAGGAGATCTACTGAACGGACTGTTGTTTAATGGTTGTTTTGTTAAGAAAATATGAATTCTTTTATGCATTTATCTTGTATATGGTGTGTCTGTACCAGCCTCTATTAAAGGGGTTGACCAGAATTAGAAAAAATTAGCTGGTTTATTCCAAAAACAGCACCAGTCCTATTCTCAGGTTGTTTGTGGTATTCAGCTCTGGTCAATTGAAGTGAATAGAGAAAATCTGTAATAACACACGCAACCCTAGTACAGGTGTGGCGTTATTTTTGGAAGAAATTAGCTCTGGTTTTCTGTTAGTGGATTAGTTACTATTTTTTTTTCTTCCCTTCCCATTGCAGAAACTAGTACGTTGCAAGGCCTGTGCTGATGCCGGTTTACTAGATGAAAACTTTCTGAGAAGATGCCTCAGTTTCTATGGAATGGTTATACAACTTGTATTGCGCATGGTGGATCCTGCTTATCCAAGGTTAGTTTTTGATAAGAAGCAGGGTCTGTCCCTCAAAAGACACTAGGTGGAAATTACCTTTATAGTGCGTATTGATACTAATATGAATGAATTTGTTGTGTTTTTTTTTTGTTATTTCTTCTCTTCCAGTATAACGCTGCCTTTAAGCCCAGACATTCCCAAGATATTTGCTGCACTGCCTGAGTTTTATGTAGAAGATGTAGCTGAATTTTTGTTTTTTATTGTGCAGTAAGTAAACATTGGCCTTTTCTATTCTGTTTGTGTACTGGTCCTGTGAATGCACATATTCTATTCATGTGGTTCTTGTTGATCTTTTCTGTGGCTTTGCTCATGGAGTTTCTTGCGGTTTCCTCCAGATATGCTCCTCAGGTTCTTTTCGAGTCCTGTACACAGGATGTGGCTACGTTCTTGGTGGTGCTGCTATGCAACCAGAATTATATCCGAAACCCCTACCTAGTGGCTAAGCTGGTGGAGGTTATGTTTGTGACTAATCCAGCTATTCAGCATCGAACTCAGAAGTTTTTTGAGATGATCGAAGGTCACCCTTTGTCTACCAAACTTCTCGTGCCCTCCCTCATGAAGTTTTACACAGGTATGGGACAGTGTAGCAGATCACAATGGTTACTATATTTTCTAAAATGTTCAGTCTATTCCATTATGGCTCAACTTATGTGTATTCACCACTTATTTTGGGTTGAGTTTAGGGCTGCAGCTAACGATTATTTTAGTAATCGATTAGTTGTCTATTATTTCATCGATTAATCGTAAAAAATGTCAAGATGCAAATTAAATAAATAAATTAAGGTTCAGCTTATTTTACTTGAAAAATTATGTATAATGGCCATATTAAAAGTTTCTAGCGTGTGATTTGACCAAACAGCAGCAATTTTTTCCCCTTTTTTTTTTTTTTTTTTTAAACGTTTGTTCCGGTTGCTGTACAGGATAATTTTTAATGACCCTGTACAGAAACCAGCGTAAATTTGATATTGCAACATGGGTAACTATCTGAACTATTAAAATAAAATTTTAATGATTTACCAACATTTAATTTCAATAGTTCAAACAGTTAGCCATGCGGCAGTATCAGATATGTAAAAAAAAATTTTTGTATTTTTTTTTTTTTTTTTTGTATAGCAATAGGAAAAGGGGGGGCTAATTTTTATTGGTGGGGCGGTTTATTTACATTTTAATTTTTTCATTTTTTTACTTTTATTTTTTTTTTATTTTTATATAGCACTTCTATACACATGGGTGTATGTGCAGACTGCAGAGCATTGCACCCGACCCATGTCTGTAGTACAGACTCTAGTACTACAAACACTAGGCTGCAATGCTCTGCACATACTACCATGTGTAAGCAGTGTATATGTACTACATACACACTGCTTTACCCATGGGGGTATGTTCAGAGCATTGCACCCTTGTGTCTGTACTACGGGCACTTTATTAAGTAGGGCCATTATATTTCCCCCCTGTGTCATTATACCCCTCCTCTGATTGTGTCCAGACTGAATAATAATTATATAGTCTGAAAAGACTATAGGCTGTGAAGAGAAAACATGACTGTGTTGCATCCTATTTACATTGCATCCTATTTACGTGCACTGGCCAGCAGTCCCAGCCTACCACAAGCCATTCCTAATAACACAGTACTTGCGTATTTGCCTATTACACAGGTCTTTATTGATCTGCAATGCAAAGTATAGGCTTAGTTGACCATTATTTACATTGTTGAGGTCAGTGCACTTGTTATGATACCTTATAATGAAGACTAAATAATTAAGAGCTTTATAAATCTAATAAAGAGAATTTGATGTGTACAGGACCTCTGTGCTGTTCCCTCAGTGGCTAATGGGCAGGAATGTTAGAAATGCGCCTGCCTCGCATGCGATGACCGTGTGTGTGTATGTATTCAGACCGTTCTTTCATGTCTTCTGCAAGAGTGATTCCTTCCATTAGTTCCGCTATGTCGACTTGCAAAATCAGATTTTCTCTGGTTCTCTCTTGGCCTCCAGCTCATCTTCAGCTCTAGGGAACTGGCGTGTTTCTCTGCAGTGACTGTTTCATCAGCTGCTCAGTCTTCAGCCCAGTCCTGAGCTAAGTGAAAGTTTCTGCTTCTCTTTCCAGATGTTGAGCACACTGGTGCCACCAGCGAGTTTTATGATAAGTTCACCATACGCTACCACATAAGCACCATCTTCAAAAGCCTCTGGCAGAATCCGGCTCATCATGGCACCTTTATGGAAGAATTCAAGTGAGTGGCTTAGGACATAAACATCAGCATGCGATTGTGTGAAACAATTTGTCCTTTCAAGAAAAAAGATCTATAATACATAACCAAACAAGCCCTTGGCACTGAATGAAATTCAGCTCTGTATCTGGGAGGCATCAGGAGAGGTGGCTGGCATATAGCACACACAATAGATGAATCACTTTAGTTTGTTATAGATGCTCTACGTTCAAGGAGAATTAGATAGCAGACTCATCCCAATGTCAACAATTGATTTCTGTGGATGTGTATTGTTTTTTGTTAAGCTGTGGAGTAAATCAGCTTATACATTGACTACTTACAATCAGCCTATGGTAGGAAGGTACACATTTAGGAAATGCTAATTTTTAGATGGGGCTACCCCTTTAAACCTGTGCTTCTTGTCACTAACATTTTTCAGATTTGTTTTAGATAAACAAACATTCCGTTTACTTAGTTTATTTTTTTTTTTTTTTTTAAATCTTACAAAGTGATGGTTTATGGCACGTATATGCTATTTATCATCAGTGGGAGTCCATTCTTTGGGACTGCTACAGATTTTTAGAATGAAGGATATTGCTGCAACCTTTTCACTGTTTATTTTGTGCAAAATGGCAAACTACAACTTCTAGCATGTCCGGACAGCCTTTGGCTGTCCGGACATGCTGGGAGTTGTAGTTTTGCAACAGCTGGAGACACACTGTTTTTTGTAAAACACTGGGCTGCATGCTGTGCAGGAAAGCTGCAGCCAGGCCACACTGCAGTTCCCAACTTGGCCAGGTGTCCAGGAGTTTCGCTGTGCAGGGAAAAACGGTAAAGAAGTTGCAGCACTACACTATCCCTTTCTAAGATTGGAATACTCTACAGTACAGTGACCCCCCGACCTACGATGGCCCCGACATTCGATAATTTCAACATTCGATGGCCTCTCAGAGGCAATCGCATGTTGAAGGCAGCATCAACATACCATGCTTTTGTATGTCGGGGCCATCGCATAAACGGCTATCCGGCAGCGCTTTACTGCTTCAGGTGCCACCGGATAGCCGTTTATGGTGCCCCGTGTGGTCCGCTGACGATCACTAACCTGTCCTCGGGGCTCCGGCGCGTCCTCTTTGGGATCCTCTACATCGTCGGCGCTCTCCATCGACGTAATCACGTCGCTGTGCACGCCGTCCCTTCATCCAATAGGAGCGGCGTGCGTAGTGGCGTGATGGCGGCGACGGAGAGCGTGGATGCCGTTGAAGCAGAGGCCTTGCTGGAGCGTCGGGGACATGGCGACGTCGATGGACGGCGACATCCGGGGCAGCGGTGACGGTCCGGAGCGGCGGGGACAGGTGAGTACAACTTCCTCTAACAGTGATCTACAACCTACGGACCTCCAGATGTTGCAAAACTACAACACCCAGCATGCCCGGACAGCCAACGGCTGTCCGGCCATGCTGGGTGTTGTAGTTTTGCAACATCTGGAGGTCCGCAGGTTGTAGACCACTGTCCTATACTTTACATTGCACGGATCCCTCAACATGCGATGGTTTCAACAAACGATGGTCCATAAGGAACGGATTACCATCGTATGTTGAGGCACCACTGTACATGTCTGTAAATATTCCTATCCTTGGTGCTTAAGCAATGGCCATTATAAAAGTAAAGAAAAATGTATCCCCAATCCAAAGGAACCCTAGCCCACTGCAAAACCATGTGCTTACTTTTTGGTTTATGGAACACAAATATATAGGGTTATACATATATCCACACTATTCTCGTTGTGTCATGGCTCATTTAGCTATGATGCTGATGACTGCATTGTGTTCAGCTTTTCTGCCAGCATTGATGTAGCGGTGTTCTTTTATCTGCAGCTCGGGGAAGCAGTTTGTGCGCTACATAAACATGCTGATAAATGACACCACCTTCTTGCTGGATGAGAGCTTGGAGTCCCTGAAGCGAATCCATGAAATTCAAGAGGAGATGAGGAACAAGGAACACTGGGATCAGCTGCCTCGGGTTAGTCACAGGGCTGTCAGAGCTGGATAGGGCGCAGTTCAGTGGTAACAAGTCACTTCCATTCCAGTGCTCTGGTCCCATCTGCCCTGAGCTGTATTGAGCTGTCATTGGAATCCTGTTGGTTATGTTACAGACATTTATTATACAATTGTACTGATATTTTCTTCTCAGGATCAGCAGCAAACCCGTCAGTCCCAACTCACTCAAGATGAGCGCGTCTCCCGGTCCTATCTTGCTTTAGCCACAGAGACTGTTGACATGTTCCACATTCTTACCAAACAAGTACAGAAGCCGTTCCTCAGACCTGTGAGTGTTTCCTTTATGGATTTTCGGCTCTTTGTTCCCATAGTATTTTTTTTTTCCTTTTGTCCTTGCCATTATATAATTCGCTTCCTTGTCCTGCAGGAGCTTGGACCCCGGTTAGCAGCCATGCTGAATTTTAACCTGCAGCAGTTATGCGGACCTAAGTGTCGAGACCTGAAGGTGGAGAACCCAGAGAAGTATGGGTTTGAACCAAAGAAACTTCTGGATCAACTCACTGACATCTACCTGCATTTAGACTGTGCCCGATTTGCAAAGGCCATAGCAGATGACCAGGTCAGTTAGCCTCTCCTGAAACTGCGGATATCACACACCTGTACTTCACTTTGGCCTCTAGGGTGGTAGCGCTAGCGATGGACATGTGTTTAAGTATTTTACTTATTTATGGCCTATGGCAATCATTTCACATACAGACACTCTTCGTGTGCCATTAATCCAGACTTCAATAAATTGCTTATTTTTGCTCCCTGGCCTCAGAGATCCTATAGCAAAGATCTTTTTGAAGAGGTGATATCCAAGATGAAAAAGGCTGGAATTAAGTCAACGATTGCTATTGAGAAGTTCAAGCTCTTGGCAGAGAAGGTGGAGGAGATTGTGGCACGTAACGCTCGGGCAGAGTTTGATTATAGTGATGCACCAGATGAGTTCAGAGGTAATTCACTTCAATGTCCTAAACATCCATTATACCAGTTTTCTCATATCCCCTCTAAGACCCCCTTGTTCTTGCAGACCCTGTCTGACCATGTTTTACATGGTCTGTAATTCATTTACTGGGGTGTAATGTTACACTTCCTCTGCAGTGATGGAAACCCCTGTGCAATGAGAAAATTGATCCATACTACAGGGGGATTGTACATCCAGATGTGATTTCCTTGGGATTTCAGAAGGTTTGGCTTGTATTTGGGAGAGGTCCCTGTTACTTACTTTGTAGTAGCCTACAATTGGAATTGCATGTTTTAATGCTTTGTACGGGTTATCAGATCACAGATGGACAAAAAGCTGTAAGTAAGGAGTGAGAAATTCATGCATTACATTTAAAAAATATATTCTTTCCACCAAATCTAGATCCACTGATGGACACTTTAATGTCTGAACCAGTGAGGCTGCCATCTGGAACCATCATGGACAGGTCGATCATTCTGAGGCACCTTCTTAATTCATCTACAGATCCCTTCAATAGACAAACACTTACGGAAAGCATGCTTGAACCAGGTAAAATGCGTTCTGCCCCTTGCAGGTAGTAAATATGTAGGTTCCTTTCTTTCACAAGAATACTATATAATTATACCCTTAAGTTACAATATTGGTTCCAAGGTAAACATTATGGGGGAGATTTAGCAAAACCTGTGCAAAGGAAAAGTTGCCCATAGCAACCAATCAGATTGCTTCTTTCATTTTGCAGAGGCCTTGTTAAAAATGAAAGAAGCGAGGTGATTGGTTGCTATGGGCAACTTTTCCTCTGGACAGGTTTTGATAATTCTTCCCCTATATGTCAAAACCTTTTGTATCTTTAATGGGCACTGATATGACAGGAGAGAGCACAGAGGAGTGCTATCAGGCAGGAGAGAGCACAGAGGAGTGCCATCGGGCAGTAGAGAGCACAGAGGAGTGCCATCGGGCAGTAGAGAGCACAGAGGAGTGCCATCGGGCAGTAGAGAGCACAGAGGAGTGCCATCGGGCAGGAGAGAGCACAGAGGAGTGCCATCGGGCAGGAGAGAGCACAGAGGAGTGCCATCGGGCAGGAGAGAGCACAGAGGAGTGCCATCGGGCAGGAGAGAGCACAGAGGAGTGCCATCGGGCAGGAGAGAGCACAGAGGAGTGCCATCGGGCAGGAGAGAGCACAGAGGAGTGCCATCGGGCAGGAGAGAGCACAGAGGAGTGCCATCGGGCAGGAGAGAGCACAGAGGAGTGCCATCGGGCAGGAGAGAGCACAGAGGAGTGCCATCGGGCAGGAGAGAGCACAGAGGAGTGCCATCGGGCAGGAGAGAGCACAGAGGAGTGCCATCGGGCAGGAGAGAGCACAGAGGAGTACTAGCCCACACTCACTTACTGGACTTTGTCCATGCCTGTGCTTCAGCTTGGACAAAGTCATGATTTTATAAGTCATGATTTCTATAAAAGGGAAATAAACATTTTCTTATGAAGTATATTAGAAAGGTTAATGTTTTGCCAAGATGTACAACAATCTGACACTGCCCACTTAAGAGTAACTCTATAGAACACTTGTAATTCGTTCCAAAGTCTCACAAATGTAACAGTATTTTACATGGGCTCACTGTAGAATCGGATAGTAGACGTCCTAGCGTATTATTGTTTATGGCCCAAACAAAGTTAGTATAGTTAATGCTTTCAATCTGTAAGCCCATATTTATGATATGATCTGCAGACAGTGAGATGACAGGACGACCAAATCAAACATACCTTTGTTAGTGTTTATGGGTTTGCCACAACTTCCTGTCCCATTATAGGGGCGTAAAAAAAAAAAAAAAAAAGCAAACAAAACAATTTCCTTGCACACCTGAAATATTGGATTTTTATTTGGCTTCTGATGCCTTCATATTAGGGTGTTAACATACAGATTCACTCTAGGTGGGGTGAATGTTATTTCTGCAATTAAACATTTATCTTTATAGGCAGGCAAAGCATATATCCACCTCAGACTGATATATGTATACTTTATGTACAGTGATCCCTCAACTTACAATGGCCTCAACATACAATAGTTTCAACATACAATGGTCTTTTCTGGACCATTGTAACTTGAAACCAGACTCAACATACAATGCTACAAACATTGAAACTTGTCAATGGCTGGAAGAACCGACCAATCAGAATGGACACTCACTGTTAAAACCCCTGTATTACTGAAGTGCATGCACTGGCTGTCTGGTAGCACCCCCTACAGTACAGGGAGGTATTACATGTTCTGTACTATTAACCTATGCCACAGTTAGCTGCTCTTTTGGACACAGGTAAAGGCGGCTCCATGTTACTTTTTTAGGACACTGTGTACTGTACAGGACCCTGAAGAAGAAGCTCCTGTCCTCTACATAGACAGTGATTTACAGCTCCCAGCAGATATTTCTTTTATATGTAAGGACTTGATTTATCTGTATTAGTTATCTACTTATTTTTGTTTAATCCTCACTTTTTCCTATTTTTGGATGACATTTTAGTGGCTTCAGAACCAATTACCAGGTTTCCATAGAGTTCTGGTCTCAACATACAATGGTCATCCTGGAACCAATTAATATTGTAACTTGAGGGACCACTGTGTATTGCATTTGTGCCGATGCAGGGGAAATGCCGGCCAGTTAAAGGAGTATTTCCAGAACAACACTCATCGCCTATCTGCAGGATAGATGCAGAGTGTCTGATCAGTGGGGGATGACCAAGGACAGGGGTCCCATGTTACTCCGATTAAACGGATTACCAGTCAGATGAAGATGACAGAGCTCTGTACTCAGCCATCCTCAATGGCGCACAACAAACATGTCTGACCGCCGCTTGATTCAAATGAAGGGGCACAGAACCCCATCAACGTGATCAGCGGGCGTTCAAGCAGTCAGACCTTCATTGATCTAAATGCTAAAGGATATCCATAGCTTACCTGCCCCTAGCCCCCTCCATTCATGTCTATGGGAGGGGGCGTGACGGCCGTCACGCCCCCTCCCATAGACATGAATGGAGGGGGCGTGGCGTGACGTCACATCCCCAGTCCCGGAAACCCGGAGGTTTCCGAAACTGGAGATTCAGCACCCGCATAGAATGCGGGTGCTGCAGGGAGATTGCGCGGGGTCTTGGCAGCGGGCCCCTCGCGATCAGACCTCTTATCCCCTATCCTTTGGATAGGGGATAAAAGGTTTTTGCCCAGAATAACCCTTTAAGCTATACACATTGGGGGAGATTTTTCTTAACATGTGCAGAGGTTGACCAGTTGCCCATAGCAACCTATCAGATCTCCTCTTTAATTTTTTTGGAATGCCTCTGAATTTTAAAAGACACAATCTTATTGGTTGTTATGGGCAACTGGTCAACTTTTTCTTTTGCATATGTTTTGATAAATCTCCCTCATTTTGTTCCAAGAAGTTTAAAATCTGACTATTTTATTCCAGTGCCAGAACTTAAGGAGAGGATCCATGCGTGGATGAGGGAGAAGCAAAGTGGCGACCGATGACGCGGCAGTGAATCGCGGAGAGGTTTGTCATTCTGGAGGCCGCCACAGCAGATGAAATCCTGTACATATATTTAAATAATATCACTCGCAGTGAAAAGCTCACTTGATGAGAAATAAAGGGGATTATATTTTCTTAACGAAGGCCAGCAATTACAGTCCACAAGGCGGAGGCCTTCCGCTCATCTGTGTGCAGGCGGACAGAAAACATCAAGGTTTCACTACAAGCTGGCGAACAGCTGACTGCATCAATGTATCAGTTTTTTTTGTTTTTTTTATTTAATTTTTTTTTTTCTGCTGCTGCAATACCGCCTCTTTCTTTTTTCCCCTCCTTTCCTTACTGCCAGGATACCAGTATAAAAGGATACAGGAAAAATATGAAAATCTGTTTTGGACCGAGATCGATCTTGCCACTCACGCTGTAACCCCTGACACCGCTGAGATGCGCTATTCTGGGACCCGATGCAAAGTCTGATTAGTGGAGCGCTCTTTTATGATCTCTATCTGTATAATATATGATATATATCACTGAATATATATTTATATATTACTAGCATATTTGTTTTAAGCTTTGCGACTGCAAATGTTTTATCACAGGCTTAGGTGCTTTACTTTTTTCTTTTCTTTTGCATTTATGAGCAAAAAGAATTATAATATATATATATATATATATATATATATATATATATTATAATTTTTTTTCTTTGTTTTTTTTTTAAAGAGCGGCACTGGGAATTGTTTTTATTGCTGACTTTTTTTGATATTCGGGGAGGTAATGATCTGCCAGGTTACACCCCAACCCTGCTTTGCACACCCTTCCTCCTGCCTATGTATGAGAGCATAATGACCTGTCTGTGAAATCTCGGTTTGCACCTATTGTTTAGCCTTACCAAAGTGATTGGTGCCAGGGGGACTGGCATGTGCAAAGGTTTTTTTTGTTATTTTATTGTTTTTTTTTTTCTTCTCTTTTGCTTCGTTTTTTTTAAGAAACCTTTTTTGTATAACTGCCCTCCACAACATACTTGAATTCCCGTACTCTCTCCATGTGGAAAGGCAGGAAACTTTTAAAATGAAACCTGTAAAAAAGAAAAAAAAGACATATGTTTTCCCCTCTCCTTATATTTTCAGTTTTCCTGCAGAATTTACTCCCTCCTTCCCATTGAGTTATAGAGTCTGGGGGGGAAAAAAAAAAATTAATCAATAAATGATGACGACATTGCAGGGATCGTGTACTGAGTGTTCATTTTGTTGCATTTACAGATGATATTGCATTTCACACACAGTCAGCCATGTTGTGCATGAATCGTACAGTAGCTCTGTACCTTGTGTGTAGCATGGCATTGTGACTCTTAAAAAGGTATTCCACACTCCCCTTTTATTTTTGCACCAAAGCTCAGTTGCGCCTACCTGACCCTCCAGGAAAGGTACGTTTTGCTTTTATACCTGAACAGCTGTCCTATGTTTGCAGCTCTTAGCAGCAAATTGAGCTGACAGATTTCCTATAAAACTCTTGCTCTCAGTACCATGACTTCTCTGGTGTTTTTACTGCATCCCCCTTCATCATGGCACCATCATGGAGGACTTTCTCGCATCGCTGTAGGGTTAGGAACGGAGAGGTTTAAAAGGGTCCCTTCCCATACATACCCCAGTGCTTTCCTGTTCCTTCAGGTATAGGGCAGAGAGATGCACTGAAGAGGGGCAAGCCTGGTTTCCTTCCTCCATGGAAATTCCCTTTTCCCTAATGTAGCGGCCACTTCCATATCAAAAGCAATATTTATTTGGCTTAATCGGGTAGGGGACCACCTTTAAAAGGGGTTTCCCCAGACATCCGGTATTACAACATTTTTCTCTCCTGAAATAGGCCTCAGGAATTCTAACAGATGCTTCTGCAAAGTCAGTGAGGTTTGCCACCAGATCCTCTTACTTGTCTAACTCTGTCCATTGAGTTCTCTGACTTAAAGGGGTACTCTGATGGAAAACAATTTATTTCAAATCAACTGGTGCCAGAAAGTTAAACAGATTTATAAATTACTTCTATTAAAAAAAATCTTAACCCTACCAGTACTTATCAGCTGCTGTATACTACAGAGAAAGTTCTTTTCTATTTTGTATTTCGTTTCTGTCTGACCACAGTGCTCTGTCTGTTTCAGGAACTGTCCAGAGCAGTATAGGTTTGCTATGGGGATTTGTGCCTGCTCTGGAAAGTTCCTGACATGGACAGAGATGTCAGCAGAGAGCACTGTGAGCAAATAGAAAATAAATTAAAAATGAAAAGAACTTTCTCTGTAGGATACAGCAGCTGATAAGTACTGGAAGGATTAAGATTTTTTAATTCAAGTAATTTACAAATCTGTATAACTTTCTGGCACCAGTTGATTTAAAATAGTTTTCCACCAGAGTACCCCTTTAAGGCTAGGTCTGGTAACACCTTTGCACAATTTGCCTTAAGGGGTTTCAGGTGTTTGGATCAGAGTTAGGCGGGGTTCACACCACGTTTTAGCCATCCAGCTGCGGGATCTGATGGGAAATTTTGAAACCGTCCGAAATCTCATTAATTTAAATGCACCGACCAGTGTCGGATAGTGACTCCGGTTGGCTAAATTTTTGTACCGTATCCTGGCTGTACTGAAAAACGTGGTATATTGTTGTTTGAAGTCCGGCAATAAAAGTGATCCGCCTGCGAGCTGTCCAATTCAGAGTGGTGTCCTCCAGCAGAGATCTACCTAAAAGCTTCTACACATACCTGAAAGCCATTGTGGAGCAGCAGCAAGATGGCTGGGAGCTACTGCACATGCCCCAGAAGTAGTGTACCTATTACCTTCTATGGAGCAGCAGAGAAGCGGCCAGTCTGGAAACTACCGTGCATGCTTGGACCTCATCCTATTCACTTGTATGGAGCAGCAGAGAGGCAGCTGGGCCCAGGATCAGTTGTGCATGCCTGGAAGTCGTCCTGTACACATCTTGTGTAGCAAGAGATGTGGTGGGAGCTGCTGCGCATGTCTTGGAGCTGTCCTGGCTTAGCTGGGAGCAATTTCACATCTTTGGAAGCCACCCTACTTTAGAGCAACAGAGAGGTGCCCAAGCTGGGAAATACTCTGCGCATGTTTGGGGGCATGTTTACTTCTATGGAGCAGCAGACAGTAACATTTCTCGTAAAATTTAAAAAGCATCTACCGGTAACAATTGGGTGAATTTGGTGCAAATTCTAATTAAACATCTTAAATGCTGCGTTTTTACTTAATTTTATTTTTTTAACTCACAGTTGGCCTAGTGGTGTGATCTTCATTTATATATCCCGACCTATTCCGCAGCACTGTACATGCATTGTCCTCATCCCAAAAACTATTGTGTGTGTGTGTGAGAGAGTCAGAGAGAGGAAACCCCATTTAAAGGGGTACGCCGGTGGAATTATGATTTTTTTTTTTCAAATCAATTTGTGACAAAATTAAACAGATTTGTGAATTACTGCTTATTAAAAATCTTAATCCTTCTATGACTTATCAGCTGCTGTATGCTCCAGAAGAAGTTGTGTAGTTCTTTCCAGTCTTACCACAGTGCTCGCTACTGACACCTCTGTCCGTGTCAGGAACTGTCCAGTGCAGAAGCAAATCCCCATAGCAAACCTCTCCTGCTCTGGACAGTTCCTGTCATGGACAGAGGTGTCAGCAGAGAGCAATGTGGTCAGACAGAAAAGAACTATACAACTTCCTCTGGAACATACAGCAGCTGATAAGTACTGGAAAGATTAAGATTTTTAAATAGAAGTAATTTACAAATCTGTATAACGTTCTGGCACCAGTTAATAATAATAATAATTTTTAAAAAATTCTCGTTTGGCTCCATTGGGGGACACAGAAACCGTGGGTATATGCTGCTGCCACTAGGAGGCTGCCACTAGGCAACAAAAGAAAGTCTCCCCCTCCCAGCAGGATATACCCCACCTACAGACTCTGAGCTTTCAGTTTTAGCTTAGTGTCCGTAGGAGGCAGACACAGGTCTGGAGTTCTCCAGACCTTATCTTTTATTTTCTTATTTTTTTAGTTTAGGGATGTGTATGTAGATTTTTTTTTTTCTCCCTTTTTATTTCTCCCTTTTTAGGTGGGGGTTCAGGAGCATAGCTCTTGCTGTTCCCCCATTTGCGAAGAACGGGCACAGGCATAGAGTTATGCACTGTCAACCCCTTCTCGCCACCGGTCAGCGCCTGGGATTGCTCCTTTGGGTCCAGGTCCCCATACCTACCCTGCTTGTCTCACTGTCTCAGCCCAGCATGATGCAGGTGTATAATAGCTGGCTTAAGACTTCGGTAGGTAAGTTTCCCGGGTCAAGGTGAGTATTTCCTTCCCTTTTCCTTCTCCCTCCTTTCCCTCCCCTCTTTTTTCTAGGAATCTATATTTTATTAGAATTCTTTACCTCTGTATTCCCCCTGTTTTGGGCCCACTCCTTTTTATTCATTCTGGGGACATTTCCTGCTCGGCCATCCTGAAGCCAGGGGAAGCAGTGGTGCAGAGGGCATTGTGTCTGTGTTTTTTCACTGGGGCATTCTTACAGCCCTACACTTTGGCAACTGCTGGCATTTACCTTTGCTTCGGCCGCCTCCATGTGTGAGGCGACCGGAGCGCCGGGGGTCAGTTTCTCAGTCGGCTGCACTGCATGCACACGACCGGCTGCTTTTTTTTTTTTCTTCGGCCGCAATCCAGGTGGAGCGACCAGAGCACAGGGGGTCTTAATTGAAGCTGCAGCCTCATCGTGGCACTTGGCTCTCCCCGCCGGCAAGTTTTCGCCCCCCCTTTCACTACTTTTTCCTATGGGCTTGCAGCGCGCACTGGGGGGGTGGGGGGTGTCAATAGCTTACGATCAGTGCGGTGCACACGCTGCAGGGGTCAATTCTGACCAATAAAGGTCAGGCTGTGGCTGGCTCGGCCCCCCTGCTCCTTAGGTCTAGCCCCCCTCCTTTCTCTCTCTCTGCACCGAGCGCCAGCTGTTCACACCACAGCCTGCTTCTCCTCTCCATCTGAGGGACACGGACACCGGGTGAGACTGCTCCATTTTTCTTTTTGCTGTCTTTTTGTAACCCTATGTCTGGACCCGACCCTCCCGCAGGACAGATCATTGTGTCCCCGGTCACTTATTACACTTGTGTGGGCTGCAAAAGTAAAATGGCTGGTGGTTCTGCTGTACCCACCTGTCCTGCCTGCACCACTGCGCACCCCAGCCCTCCTGGTACTTCTTCCCAGGATCTTACAGGCTCTGCTCCCCCCCGGGAATGGGATTCCTCCCTCTCTGTTGATTTCCAATCTGTCGTGGTGACTGCACTGGAGAGGTCTTCCTTACGCCAGACCTTCAGAGAGGCTCGCTCACCTTCCACTTATTTTGGGCGATCTCACAAGCACCCCTAGGGTGTTCTCCTCTGGATACTCTCTAGAATCTAGAGCTTGGGATAGGCGCTCTTTTCATAGGTCTTGCTCCTCCTCCCTGGCCCCCCGGAAGCGCCCCTGCTCTAAGGGTCACTCTCCTGGTGTCCTAGGTCTCCAGGTCTGCCTGCCAGGTCTGCTTCGCCTTCATCTAAGGCTGCCTCCACTCGCTCCCACTCTTCTGGGGAGCTGGAAGATGAGGCATCAGGTTCTGCTTCTGATACAGTGGACAGAGCCAGCGTGTCCGACATGGTAGACAACTTGGTTTCAGCCATCAGGGATGTCTTTCACCTAGAGCACCCCAGAACTTCATATCCAGCTTTAGAAGTTTCCGTTCACCGCTCCCCTAAGGTATTCAGCTCTCATGCTGAATTTGACACCTTACTGGAAACAGCGTGGAAGCATCCAGACAAACACTTTCAAGGGATTAAGAAGGTTCGGGTGCAGTTTCCCTTTGCTCAGGACCTTATTGCGAAATGGACGTCATTGCCGGCTGTGGATCCTTTAAGGACCGGCGGACACGTGGATTAAAAATCTGGCCAAATTCACCTTTGAAGCGGCAGGTTCATCTTTTCTTCCTGCTTTCGCTTCTGCTTGGGTGTCAAGCCCTTTCTGTCTGGACTTCCGGACTCCGCAAGGACATTTTGTCCGGGGCCCCTTTGGAAGATTTGTCGAATCTTGCACTCAAACTCTCCAATGCAGAAGACTATTTGTGCTCTGTTTCTCTGCAGTCTGCTCGTTGTATGGCGTTTGCCACAGGTAAGCTGGTGGCGATTCGTCGATCCATGTGGCTTAAGGCCTGGGACGGCGATGCCGCTTCCAAGAAATCTCTCACTTAGCTTCCTTTCTCTTGGACCAGTCTCTTCGGGAAACGCCTGGATGAGATTAACTCAGAGGCTACGGGAGGTAAGAGCTCCTTATTGCCGCAGAACAGGTCTCACCGTACCGATTCCCGCAGGAAGTCTACGTTCTTTCGGCCTTTTGGCTTGGGTCGGGCAACCAGACTAGCACCATCACAGGATAAGAATGCTCCTTCCTTCAAGGCCAGTCCCTCCTGGATGTCGGATAACGTTGTTTGCCTAGTGGACGACGTCCCACTGCACCTTCCAGTTCATCCCGACCTGCTCTTTCAGGGTCCACTTTGCCACCCCAATTTACTGTCACTGCATTTAACGCCATGGCGGTTGAGACCGCAGTTCTGAGGGCCAGGGGTTCTCTCCTCAGGTGATCCGCATAATGATCAGGGCCGGTAAACCTTCCTCTGTGAAGATTTATCACAGTACTTGGCGGTCCTACTTTCGATGGTGTGAATCTCCTCCCCAGTTGTGTTCTCCCTTCCATGCCTTCTTTCCTTTTCACAGTCTGGACTGGAACGACACTTGGCTCTCAGTTCCCTTAAGGGTCAGGTGTCGGTGCTCTCCATTCTCTCTCTGCATCCCCTGGCGTCCGACCCTCACATCTGCACTTTTCTGCAGGATGTTGCCCATGTGGCTCCGCCATACAGATCCCCTACTCCCCCGTGGGACCTGAATCTGGTTCTCATTGCCTTGCAGGGTACTCCCTCCTTGCCTCTCCGGGATGTTTCTCTTCGTATGCTTTCCTGAAAGGTGACCCTCCTCATTGGGGTCACGTCCATTAGGAGCGTTTCGGAGTTGGCTGCTCTCTCCTGCCGTTCCCACTTCCTGGTTTTACACCAGGAAAAAGTAGTTTTTCATCCTGTCCCGTACTTTTTCCGTGATCTCCGCCTTTCACCTAAATGAGGATATCGTCCTTCTATCCTTTTTACCAGCTCCTTCCCATCCCAGGGAACGTTTGCTTCATGGTCTTGATGTGGAAGGGGCCGTTCGGATTTACCCTTCGGTCACTTCATCCTTTCGCCAGTGTGACTCTCTTTGTGCTTACGGAAGATTGTCGTAATGGATTTCCTGCTTCGAAGGCGACTATTTTGCGGTGGTTCCGTTCTGCCATCTCAGAAGCTTACCACTGCAATGGCAAGATTCCTCCTTTCCGGGTATCAACTCATTCAATCGGCCTCCTGGGCTCTCCGCAACAGGGCTTCGGCCTTGCAAGTCTGTAAGGCGGCCACCTGGTCGTCCTTGCACATGTTTGCAAACTTTTACCTGGTGCATACCTTTTGCGTCCGCTGATGCTGGTTTGGGTCACAAGGTGTTGCAGGCGGCTGTGGCCCAGCCTTCCACCTGTGTTGCTTGAGTTTTCTCCCACCCTGGGGACTGCTTTGGTACATCCCATGGGTTCTGTGTCCCTCAATGGAGCTGAATGAGAAAAGTTGATTTTTATGCTTATGGTAAAATCTTTCTTATGGATCCATTGGGGGACACAGCTCCCAGCCATTTGTTCTGGTGTCCTTGGTTCGGTTGCCTGTCCGAGGGTTGGTTTGGTTAATTTTTATTCTGTGGTTTCCTTGGACAGTTGCTGTTTTTTCTTTCCCTGTCGGTCCTTTCCTACTCCTTTGGGACTAAATTGATAGCTCAGAGTCTGTAGGAGAGGTATATCCTGCTGCGAGGGGCTGACTTTCTTTTGTTGCCTAGTGGTAGCAGCATATACCCAGAGTTTCTGTGTCCCCCAATGAATCCTCTGAGAGATTTTATGGTAAGCATAAAAATCTACTTATTTTCCACCGGAGTACCCCTTTAAACTTTGGGATATAGACTTTAACACCTAGTTCTCTGAGAGGAGTTCTCATCCCATTGAACGCTCAGCTTAACTGTTCATATTTATAGGGAACGAGAGAAGCAATTGCTATTGGCAGTCTCCTATATCACTTGTATGGCTGAGGTAAGGGTATGTTTTTGTACATGATCCCAAACACACCGCCTAGGCAACAAAGGAGTGAATTTCAAGGTCCTGGAATGGCCAGTCTCCAAATCTCAACCCCATAGAAAACCTTTGGAGGGAGTTGAAAGTCCGTGTTGCTCAGCGACAGCCCCAAAACATCACTGCTCTAGAGGAGATCTGCATGGAGGAATGGGCCAAAATACCAGCAACAGTGTGTGAAAACCTTGTGAAGACTTACAGAAAACATCTGACCTCTGTCATTTCCAACAACGGGTATATAACAAAGTATTGAGATGAACTTTTGTTATTGACCAAATACTTATTTTCCACCATAATTTGTTAAATGATTTAACCCCTTAAGGACCCATGACATATCGGTACGTCATGAGTCCGCTCCCGTTCTATAATGTGGGGCCACGGTGTGGCCCCGCCTCTAACAATGGCCAGGACCCATGCCTAATAGTGTGCGGCACTGATCGCGGGGGCTGAGTGCTATTAACCCCTTAGACGCGGTGTTCAAAGTGAAAGTAAAACAATGCTGATTAGCTCAGGGAGCTGTTCGGGATCGCCGTGATGAAATCGCGGCATCCCGAACAGCTTACAGGACAGCCGGAGGGTCCCTACCTGCCTCCATGCTGCCCGATCGCCGAATGACTGCTCAGTGCCTGAGATCCAGGCGTGAGCAGTCAAGCGGCAGAATCATCGATCAGTGGTTTCTTATGAGAAACCACTGATCAATGTAAGAGATCAGTGTGTGCAGTGTTATAGCCCCCTATAACACTGCAAAAAAAATAAGAGAATAAAGCTCATTTAACCCCTTCCCTAATAAAAGTTTGAATCGCCCCCTTTTTCCCATAAAAAAAAAAGTGAAAATAAACATATGTGGTATCACCGCATGTGGCAATGTCAGTTATAAAAATAGATCGTTAATTAAACCGCACGGTCAATGGCGTACGCGCAAAAAAAGTCCAAAATAGTGTATTTTTGGTCACCATTTATATCCTGAAAAAATGAATAAGTCCTATCAATGCAAAAATGGTACCACTAAAAACTTCATCAAAAAATTAGCCCTCATACCGCCCCATACGCGGAAAAATTAAAAGTTATAGGGGGTCAGAGGATGACAATTTTAAATGTATTAATATTCCTGCATGTAGTTATGATTTTTTCCAGAAGTACGACAAAATCAAACCTATATAAGTAGGGGATCATTTTAATCGTATGGACCTACAGAATAAAGTGTCATTTTTACCGAAAAATGTACTGCGTAGAAACGGAAGCCCCCCAAAATTTACAAAATGGTGGGTTTTTTTTCTATTTTGTCTCACAATTACTTTTTTTTCCATTTCGCCATACATTTTTGGGTAAAATGACTGACGTCATTACTAGAGATGAGCGAACTTACAGTAAATTCGATTCGTCACGAACTTCTCGGCTTGGCAGTTGATGACTTTTCCTGCATAAATTAGTTCAGCTTTCCGGTGCTCCCGTGGGCTGGAAAAGGTGGATACAGTCCTAGGAGACTCTTTCCTAGGAATGTATCCACCTTTTCCAGCCCACCGGAGCACCTGAAGGCTGAACTAATTTACGCAGGAAAAGTCATCAACTGCTGAGCCGAGAAGTTCGTGACGAATCGAATTTACTGTAAGTTCGCTCATCTCTAGTCATTACAAAGATGAATTGGTGCAAAAAATAATCCATCATATGGATTTTTTTGGTGCAAAATTGAAAGAATTATGATTTTTTGGACAGTTCCTGACATGGACAGAGGTGTCAGCAGAGAGCACTGTGGACAAGACAAAAAAGAAATTCAAAAAGAAAATAATTTCCTCTGTAGCATACAGCAGCCGATAAGTACTGGAAGGATTAAGTTTTTTTTAATAGAAGTAATTTACAAATCTGTTTTTAACTTTCTGGCACCAGTTGATTTAACCCCTTAAGGACACAGCTCATTTTCACCTTAAGGACGCAGCCCTTTTTCGCAATTCTGACCACTGTCACTTTAAGCATTAATAACTCTTAGATGCTTTTACCGATTATTCTGATTCTGAGATTGTTTTTTCGTGACGTATACTTCTTTATGTTAGTGGTAAATTTTCGTTGTTATAGATACAGTCCTGGGTATAAATAGGTCATGGGAGAGATCTCTGTACTGTCCCCTGATATATTTATACATAGTTATTAGGTCTCCCCTGAGCCTTATTTTATCTAAACTAAATAAACCTAATTCTGATAATCTTTCTGGGTACTGTAGTCCTCCCATTACCCATTCCTGGGTAAGTGACAATATAAACAAGCATGGTACATGACATGCTGTATGGAGCTATGATATACAGTGTGACATCATCTTTACCATATTTTGTGGCCCAAGAGCTTCAGCCACAACTTAAAGGAGAACTCCGGTGGAAATTTATTTATTTTTTTTTTTTATCAACTGGTGCCAGAAAGTTAAACAGATTTGTAAATTACTTCTATTAAAAAAAAATCTTAATCCTTCCAGTACTTATTAGCTGCTGAATACTACAGAGGAAATGGTTTTCTTTTTGGAACACAGTGCTCTCTGCTGACATCATGACCACAGTGCTTTCTGCTGACCTCTCTGTCCATTTTAGGAACTGTCCAGAGCAGCATATGTTTTTTATGGGGATTTTCTCCTACTCTGGACAGTTCTTAAAATGGACAGAGATGTCAGCAGAGAGCACTGTGATCATGATGGCAGCAGAGAGCTCTGTGTTCCAAAAAGAAAACCATTTCCTCTGTAGTATTCAGCAGCTAATAAGTACTGGAAGGATTAAGATTTTTTTTAATAGAAGTAATTTACAAATCTGTTTAACTTTCTGGCACCAGTTGACTAAAAAAAAAAAAAAGTTTCCCCTTTAAATGGGCACTCCTATGCCCCAGCCGTTTGAACCTTCGGTTCCGAAGGCTTGGAGCAGTGGTTGCATCGTTACAGCCACGTCCCCCCTCCATTGATGTTTATGGGAGGGGGCGTGACGACAGTCACGCCCCCTCCCATAAACATCAATGGAGGGGGCGTGGCTGTAACGACGCAACCACTGCTCCAAGCCTTCGGAACCGGATGTTCAGACGGCTGGGGAATGGGAGTGCTCCTTTAAATTAAAGTGAATTCAACCCAAGGATTGTGAATAACCAGTTTGTCATTTTGCCGTTCTCTGTTAATGGGAGAAGGATGTAATGTGTCCCCATTATAAAATAATTGGTTTATCATGTGTCCATGTGTGGACAAGGAAGCAAAGAGCGATAAGGCAGGAGATCATACAGGCTTATATTATTACCAGGCAGTACAAACACAAATCCCCCTCTATAAGAAGCAATTAACCATTCCCTCTGCGCCATGGGGAGTGTAATCCATGTTTAGCGGCTTGTGGCTGCAATATAAGAGATTATCGGCTTGCATGCGAATCATTCAGTGTCCCCTCTACAGAATCACAGCCCAGTGTCTGCACTCGTTCTGACAGTAAAAGGGTCACCGGGGAGGCTGTTTCTGGCAGAATCTAACATGCTGAGAAGACTAATAACGTTCCGCTGTCCCAACTCGCTACAGGAGACTCCAGGAAAAGTCTTTCCTGCACCGAATTCTATTTAGGGTTCATGATAAATCTTCAGGGACAGAAGCGAGTCAGTAGATATGGGCGGAAGAGAAATGCCTGCCACCAATAACCTACATTGTACAACTGGGTATCTTTTCATTATACAGTGACCCCCCCCCGACATACGATCATTTCAACATACGATGGCCTCTCAGAGGCAGCATCAACATACGATGCTTTTGTATGTCGGGGCCATCGCATAAACGGCTATCCGGCAGCGCAGACTGCTTCAGCTGCCACCAGATAGCCGTTTACGGTGCCCCGTGTGGTCCGCTGACGATCACTTACCTGTCCTCAGGGCTCCGGCGCGTCCTCTTCGGGATCCCCTGCATCGTCGGCGCTCTCCATCGTCGTCATCACGTCGCCGCACACACCGTCCGGTCATCCAATAGGAGCGGCGTGCGTAGCGACGTGATGGCAGCGACGGAGAGCGAGGATGCCGGGGAAGCAGAGGCCTTGCCGGAGCGTCGGGGACGCGGCGACAGCGATGGAAGGTGACATTCAGGGCAGCGGTGACGGTCCGGAGCGGCGGGGACACGTGAGTATAACCTCCAATACCAGTGGTCTTCAACCTGTGGACCTCCAGATGTTGCAAAACTACAACTCCCAGCATGCCCGGACAGCCGTTGGCTGTCCGGGCATGCTGGGTGTTGTAGTTTTGCAACATCTGGAGGTCCGCAGGTTGTAGACCACTGTCCTATACTTTACATTGCACCGATCCCTCAACATACGATGGTTTCAACAAACGATGGTCCATTTGGAACGGATTACCGTTGTATGTTGAGGGACCACTGTACTAAAATAATGCTAATAAAAGATTTTAGTTTGGGCTAGATCTGGGAATTGTAACTTCTTTTACAGCCCAGAATCTTGACTTTTACCCCCATAAGGACCAAGGAAAATAAATGTTTCCATTGATATACTCCTATGCTTTTGAGAGCCATAACTCTTATTGTTTCATATACAGAGCCATATGAAAGCTTGTTTATTGCGGGACCAATTGTACTTTGTAACGACACCCTTAACCCCTTGGGGACTCGGGGTTTTTCAGTTTTGGAACTTTCGTTTTTTCCTCCTCACCTTTTAAAAATCATAACCCTTTCAATTTTGCACCCACAGACCCATATGATGTTTATTTATTTATTTTTTTTTGCACCACCAATTTTACTTTGTAATGACGACCCAAAAATCTACAGCAAAATCCCCCAAAAAAATCCATTGTGCTGCAAAATTTTAAAAAACAAAAACGTAATTTTGTAGCTTTTTGGGGGATTCCGTTTCTACGCAGTGCATTTTTCGGTAAAATGACACCTTTTCTTTATTCTGTCGGTCCATACGATTAAAATGATCCCCTACTTATATAGGTTTGATTTTGTCTTATTCTGGAAAAAATCATAACTACATGCAGGAAAATTTAAAGGTTTAAAAATGTCATCTTCTGACCCCTATAACTTTTTTTTTTTTTTCCTGCATACGGGGGATGTATGAGGGCTCATTTTTTGCATGATCTGAAGTTTTCAATTGCCAATCGGACGCACAGGGACCCTACTCTTGCGTCCTAGCTGATCGGGATTTGAGATGAGCAAAGTTAGTGATTCGATTCGTCACAAACTTCTCGGCTCGGCGGTTGCTGACTTTAGCCTGCATAAATTAGTTCAGCTTTCAGGTGCTCCGGTGGGCTGGAAAAGATTGATATAGTCCTAGGAGAGTCTCCAGTCCACCGGAGCACCTGAAAGCTGAACTAATTTATGCAGGCTAAAGTCATCAACTGCCGAGCCGAGAAGTTTGTGACGAATCGAATCACTGTAACTTCGCTCATCTCTAATCGAGACACTGCGGTTTCACCGCTGTGGTCCCGATCAGCCCGACCGAGCTGCTGGGAATGCTTTTATTACATTTTAGACGTGGCGATCAACTTAGATGTAAAGGGTTAATACCGGACATCACCGCTATTGTTGATGTCCGGTATTTGCCCCGATACCCTTAGCTGCCGGGACCGACCCAATATGACGCGGGGTCTCCGCGTGACCCCGTGTTATATCATGGGAGTGGGCACAGGGTGTACAGGTATGCCCTGTGTCCCCAAGAGGTTAAAGGGGTATTCCGGTGAAATTATTATTTTTTATTTTTTTTCAAATCAACTGGTTCCAGAAAGTTAAACAGATTTGTAAATAATTTCTATTCAAAAATCTTAATCCTTCCAGTACTTATCAGCTGCTGTATACTACAGAGGAAGTTGAGTTGTTCCTTTCTGTCTGACCATAGTGCTCTCTGCTGACACCTCTGTCCATGTCAGGAACTGTCCAGAGTAGGAGCAAATCCCCATAGCAAACCCCTACTGCTCCGGACAGTTACTGACATGATCAGAGGTGACAGCAGAGAGCACTGTGGTCAGACTGAAAAGAACAACTCAACATCCTCTGGAACATACAGCAGCTGATAAGTACTGGAAGAATTAAAAGATTTTTTTTTATCTCCTTAAGGACGCAGGGCGTACCCTGTGTCCACTCCCCAGGAGCCGAGCCTGCATCATAGCAGGGTGGTACCGGCAGCTATCGGCCGCTGGGACTCGTGTCTAATGCCGGACATCACCCATGGTGGTGATGCCCATCAGTGCACCTTAGACGTCGCAATTAAAGTTGTCCCATCAAAACAAATATGGTACTGAGAAAAACTTCAGATCACGGCTCAAAAAATTAGCCCTCATGTAGCGCGGTATACAGAAAAATAAAGTTATAGGGGTCAGAAGAGAACAATTTTAACCGTACTCATTTTCATATAATACAGAATAAAGATAAGGTGTCATTTTACCGAAAAGTGCACTGCATGAAAGGAAAGCCGCCAAAAATGAATGTCATGACATCAAACAAAATATTATGATCGGTCATGTCCGGCATTAGACACTGGTCCTGGCGGCTAATAGGCGCCGGGACCGACCCGCTATGACGCGGGGTCAGCTCGTGACCCCTGCGTCCTGAAGAGGTTAATAACTTATGAGAAGAAGAAAAAACAAAACCGCCAAGAAATATATTGCAGTGACTACACACCTGACAGGCCCAGGGGAACGACCTCCGGGCCCAGATGAACCATAAAGCTGCCATATCCCAAACACCAACCAACATGCCAGGGTTTGTGCGCAAATGAAACCTGGAAAGCGCAGGAGACATCACCTCATTATATCCATAGGCTAAACAGATGGCTCCGTAATGCCAAACGCCTGCCATTAAACTGCTCCAGCGTAAGTGCAAGGACATGAGAAAAACATCCTAAGCCTACACAATACTGCAATATACAGTAGAAGAGAACAAGGCCAAGCTGAAAACATAAGAGCCTAAGGTCACATGCAACCTATAAAAGGGCAATTTGATACAACAAAATGTATAATACATCTCACAGATCTAATATAATACTGCATAATAGAAATGGCAAAAAGAACCTCTCACTGCATAATGCTGAAATAGCAGAGAGACCCCATACTACAGAGTGCTGGAATAGCAGAGAGACCCCATACTACAGAGTGCTGGAATAGCAGAGAGACCTCATACTACAGAGTGCTGAAATAGCAGAGACCCCATACTACAGAGTGCTGGAATATCAGAGACCCCATACTACAGAGTGCTGAAATAGCAGAGAGACCCCATACTACAGAGTGCTGAAATAGCAGAGACCCCATACTACAGAGTGCTGGAATAGCAGAGAGACCCCATACTACAGAGTGCTGGAATATCAGAGAGACCTCATACTACAGAGTGCTGGAATATCAGAGACCCCATACTACAGAGTGCTGAAATAGCAGAGAGACCCCATACTACAGAGTGCTGAAATAGCAGAGAGACCCCATACTACAGAGTGCTGAAATAGCAGAGAGACCCCATACTACAGAGTGCTGAAATAGCAGAGACCCCATACTACAGAGTGCTGGAATAGCAGAGAGACCCCATACTACAGAGTGCTGAAATAGCAGAGAGACCCCATACTACAGAGTGCTGGAATAGCAGAGAGACCCCATACTACAGAGTGCTGAAATAGCAGAGAGACCCCATACTACAGAGTGCTGGAATAGCAGAGAGACCCCATACTACAGAGTGCTGAAATAGCAGAGAGACCCCATACTACAGAGTGCTGAAATAACAGAGAGACCCCATACTACAGAGTGCTGAAATAGCAGAGACCCCATACTACAGAGTGCTGGAATAGCAGAGAGACACCATACTACAGAGTGCTGAAATAACAGAGAGACCCCATACTACAGAGTGCTGGAATAGCAGAGAGACCCCATACTACAGAGTGCTGAAATAACAGAGAGACCCCATACTACAGAGTGCTGAAATAGCAGAGAGACCCCATACTACAGAGTGCTGGAATAGCAGAGAGACCCCATACTACAGAGTGCTGAAATAGCAGAGAGACCCCATACTACAGAGTGCTGGAATAGCAGAGAGACCCCATACTACAGAGTGCTGGAATAGCAGAGAGACCCCATACTACAGAGTGCTGAAATAACAGAGAGACCCCATACTACAGAGTGCTGGAATAGCAGAGAGACCCCATACTACAAAGTGCTGAAATAACAGAGAGACCCCATACTACAGAGTGCTGGAATAGCAGAGAGACCCCATACTACAGAGTGCTGGAATAGCAGAGAGACCCCATACTACAGAGTGCTGAAATAGCAGAGACCCCATACTACAGAGTGCTGAAATAGCAGAGAGACCCCATACTACAGAGTGCTGAAATAACAGAGAGACCCCATACTACAGAGTGCTGAAATAACAGAGAGACCCCATACTACAGAGTGCTGAAATAGCAGAGAGACCCCATACTACAGAGTGCTGAAATAGCAGAGAGACCCCATACTACAGAGTGCTGGAATAGCAGAGAGACCCCATACTACAGAGTGCTGAAATAGCAGAGAGACCCCATACTACAGAGTGCTGAAATAGCAGAGAGACCCCATACTACAGAGTGCTGGAATAGCAGAGAGACCCCATACTACAGAGTGCTGGAATAGCAGAGACCCCATACTACAGAGTGCTGGAATAGCAGAGAGACCCCATACTACAGAGTGCTGGAATAGCAGAGAGACCCCATACTACAGAGTGCTGAAATAGCAGAGACCCCATACTACAGAGTGCTGGAATAGCAGAGAGACCCCATACTACAGAGTGCTGAAATAACAGAGAGACCCCATACTACAGAGTGCTGAAATAACAGAGAGACCCCATACTACAGAGTGCTGGAATAACAGAGAGACACCATACTACAGAGTGCTGGAATAGCAGAGACCCCATACTACAGAGTGCTGGAATAACAGAGAGACACCATACTACAGAGTGCTGAAATAGCAGAGAGACCCCATACTACAGAGTGCTGGAATAGCAGAGAGACCCCATACTACAGAGTGCTGAAATAGCAGAGAGACCCCATACTACAGAGTGCTGAAATAGCAGAGAGACCCCATACTACAGAGTGCTGAAATAGCAGAGAGACCCCATACTACAGAGTGCTGGAATAGCAGAGAGACCCCATACTACAGAGTGCTGAAATAGCAGAGAGACCCCATACTACAGAGTGCTGAAATAGCAGAGAGACCCCATACTACAGAGTGCTGGAATAGCAGAGAGACCCCATACTACAGAGTGCTGGAATAGCAGAGACCCCATACTACAGAGTGCTGGAATAGCAGAGAGACCCCATACTACAGAGTGCTGGAATAGCAGAGACCCCATACTACAGAGTGCTGGAATAGCAGAGACCCCATACTACAGAGTGCTGAAATAGCAGAGAGACCCCATACTACAGAGTGCTGGAATAGCAGAGACCCCATACTACAGAGTGCTGGAATAGCAGAGACCCCATACTACAGAGTGCTGGAATAGCAGAGAGACCCCATACTACAGAGTGCTGAAATAGCAGAGAGACCTCATACTACAGAGTGCTGGAATAGCAGAGACCCCATACTACAGAGTGCTGAAATAGCAGAGAGACCCCATACTACAGAGTGCTGGAATAGCAGAGACCCCATACTACAGAGTGCTGAAATAGCAGAGAGACCCCATACTACAGAGTGCTGGAATAGCAGAGAGACCCCATACTACAGAGTGCTGGAATAGCAGAGACCCCATACTACAGAGTGCTGGAATATCAGAGAGACCCCATACTACAGAGTGCTGGAATAGCAGAGAGACCCCATACTACAGAGTGCTGGAATAGCAGAGACCCCATACTACAGAGTGCTGAAATAGCAGAGAGACCCCATACTACAGAGTGCTGGAATAGCAGAGAGACCCCATACTACAGAGTGCTGGAATAGCAGAGAGACCCCATACTACAGAGTGCTGGAATAGCAGAGAGACCCCATACTACAGAGTGCTGGAATAGCAGAGAGACCCCATACTACAGAGTGCTGGAATAGCAGAGACCCCATACTACAGAGTGCTGGAATAGCAGAGAGACACCCCATACTACAGAGTGCTGGAATAGCAGAGAGACCCCATACTACAGAGTGCTGGAATAGCAGAGAGACCCCATACTACAGAGTGCTGGAATAGCAGAGAGACCTTATACTACAAAATGCTGAAATAGCAGAGAGACCCCATACTACAGAGTGCTGAAATAGCAGAGACCCCATACTACAGAGTGCTGGAATAGCAGAGAGACCCCATACTACAGAGTGCTGGAATAGCAGAGAGACCCCATACTACAGAGTGCTGGAATAACAGAGAGACCCCATACTACAGAGTGCTGGAATAGCAGAGACCCCATACTACAGAGTGCTGGAATAGCAGAGAGACCCCATACTACAGAGTGCTGGAATAGCAGAGAGACCCCATACTACAGAGTGCTGGAATAGCAGAGACCCCATACTACAGAGTGCTGGAATAGCAGAGAGACACCCCATACTACAGAGTGCTGGAATAGCAGAGAGACCCCATACTACAGAGTGCTGGAATAGCAGAGAGACCCCATACTACAGAGTGCTGGAATAGCAGAGACCCCATACTACAGAGTGCTGGAATAGCAGAGAGACACCCCATACTACAGAGTGCTGGAATAGCAGAGAGACCCCATACTACAGAGTGCTGGAATAGCAGAGAGACCCCATACTACAGAGTGCTGAAATAGCAGAGAGACCCCATACTACAGAGTGCTGGAATAGCAGAGACCCCATACTACAGAGTGCTGGAATAGCAGAGAGACCCCATACTACAGAGTGCTGGAATAGCAGAGAGACCCCATACTACAGAGTGCTGGAATAGCAGAGAGACCTCATACTACAGAGTGCTGAAATAACAGAGAGACCCCATACTACAGAGTGCTGGAATAGCAGAGAGACCTCATACTACAGAGTGCTGGAATAGCAGAGAGACCCCATACTACAGAGTGCTGGAATAACAGAGAGACCCCATACTACAGAGTGCTGGAATAGCAGAGAGACCCCATACTACAGAGTGCTGAAATAACAGAGAGACCCCATACTACAGAGTGCTGGAATAGCAGAGAGACCCCATACTACAGAGTGCTGGAATAGCAGAGAGACCCCATACTACAGAGTGCTGGAATAGCAGAGAGACCCCATACTACAGAGTGCTGAAATAGCAGAGACCCCATACTACAGAGTGCTGAAATAGCAGAGAGACCCCATACTACAGAGTGCTGGAATAGCAGAGAGACCCCATACTACAGAGTGCTGAAATAGCAGAGAGACCCCATACTACAGAGTGCTGGAATAGCAGAGAGACCCCATACTACAGAGTGCTGAAATAGCAGAGACCCCATACTACAGAGTGCTGAAATAACAGAGAGACCCCATACTACAGAGTGCTGAAATAGCAGAGAGACCCCATACTACAGAGTGCTGAAATAGCAGAGAGACCCCATACTACAGAGTGCTGGAATAGCAGAGAGACCCCATACTACAGAGTGCTGAAATAGCAGAGAGACCCCATACTACAGAGTGCTGGAATAGCAGAGACCCCATACTACAGAGTGCTGGAATAGCAGAGACCCCATACTACAGAGTGCTGGAATAGCAGAGAGACCCCATACTACAGAGTGCTGAAATAGCAGAGAGACCTCATACTACAGAGTGCTGGAATAGCAGAGACCCCATACTACAGAGTGCTGAAATAGCAGAGAGACCCCATACTACAGAGTGCTGGAATAGCAGAGACCCCATACTACAGAGTGCTGAAATAGCAGAGAGACCCCATACTACAGAGTGCTGGAATAGCAGAGAGACCCCATACTACAGAGTGCTGGAATAGCAGAGACCCCATACTACAGAGTGCTGGAATATCAGAGAGACCCCATACTACAGAGTGCTGGAATAGCAGAGAGACCCCATACTACAGAGTGCTGGAATAGCAGAGACCCCATACTACAGAGTGCTGAAATAGCAGAGAGACCCCATACTACAGAGTGCTGGAATAGCAGAGAGACCCCATACTACAGAGTGCTGGAATAGCAGAGAGACCCCATACTACAGAGTGCTGGAATAGCAGAGAGACCCCATACTACAGAGTGCTGGAATAGCAGAGAGACCCCATACTACAGAGTGCTGGAATAGCAGAGACCCCATACTACAGAGTGCTGGAATAGCAGAGAGACACCCCATACTACAGAGTGCTGGAATAGCAGAGAGACCCCATACTACAGAGTGCTGGAATAGCAGAGAGACCCCATACTACAGAGTGCTGGAATAGCAGAGAGACCTTATACTACAAAATGCTGAAATAGCAGAGAGACCCCATACTACAGAGTGCTGAAATAGCAGAGACCCCATACTACAGAGTGCTGGAATAGCAGAGAGACCCCATACTACAGAGTGCTGGAATAGCAGAGAGACCCCATACTACAGAGTGCTGGAATAACAGAGAGACCCCATACTACAGAGTGCTGGAATAGCAGAGACCCCATACTACAGAGTGCTGGAATAGCAGAGAGACCCCATACTACAGAGTGCTGGAATAGCAGAGAGACCCCATACTACAGAGTGCTGGAATAGCAGAGACCCCATACTACAGAGTGCTGGAATAGCAGAGAGACACCCCATACTACAGAGTGCTGGAATAGCAGAGAGACCCCATACTACAGAGTGCTGGAATAGCAGAGAGACCCCATACTACAGAGTGCTGGAATAGCAGAGACCCCATACTACAGAGTGCTGGAATAGCAGAGAGACACCCCATACTACAGAGTGCTGGAATAGCAGAGAGACCCCATACTACAGAGTGCTGGAATAGCAGAGAGACCCCATACTACAGAGTGCTGAAATAGCAGAGAGACCCCATACTACAGAGTGCTGGAATAGCAGAGACCCCATACTACAGAGTGCTGGAATAGCAGAGAGACCCCATACTACAGAGTGCTGGAATAGCAGAGAGACCCCATACTACAGAGTGCTGGAATAGCAGAGAGACCTCATACTACAGAGTGCTGAAATAACAGAGAGACCCCATACTACAGAGTGCTGGAATAGCAGAGAGACCTCATACTACAGAGTGCTGGAATAGCAGAGAGACCCCATACTACAGAGTGCTGGAATAACAGAGAGACCCCATACTACAGAGTGCTGGAATAGCAGAGAGACCCCATACTACAGAGTGCTGAAATAACAGAGAGACCCCATACTACAGAGTGCTGGAATAGCAGAGAGACCCCATACTACAGAGTGCTGAAATAGCAGAGACCCCATACTACAGAGTGCTGAAATAGCAGAGAGACCCCATACTACAGAGTGCTGGAATAGCAGAGAGACCCCATACTACAGAGTGCTGAAATAGCAGAGAGACCCCATACTACAGAGTGCTGGAATAGCAGAGAGACCCCATACTACAGAGTGCTGAAATAGCAGAGACCCCATACTACAGAGTGCTGAAATAACAGAGAGACCCCATACTACAGAGTGCTGAAATAGCAGAGAGACCCCATACTACAGAGTGCTGAAATAGCAGAGAGACCCCATACTACAGAGTGCTGGAATAGCAGAGAGACCCCATACTACAGAGTGCTGAAATAGCAGAGAGACCCCATACTACAGAGTGCTGGAATAGCAGAGAGACCCC
The DNA here is from genome assembly GCF_029499605.1 of Hyla sarda. Taxonomy (NCBI): domain Eukaryota; kingdom Metazoa; phylum Chordata; class Amphibia; order Anura; family Hylidae; genus Hyla; species Hyla sarda. The sequence continues at coordinate 120,374,226 of NC_079198.1, read as the reverse complement.
ATACTACAGAGTGCTGGAATAGCAGAGAGACCCCATACTACAGAGTGCTGGAATAGCAGAGACCCCATACTACAGAGTGCTGGAATAGCAGAGAGACCCCATACTACAGAGTGCTGGAATAGCAGAGAGACCCCATACTACAGAGTGCTGAAATAGCAGAGACCCCATACTACAGAGTGCTGGAATAGCAGAGAGACCCCATACTACAGAGTGCTGAAATAACAGAGAGACCCCATACTACAGAGTGCTGAAATAACAGAGAGACCCCATACTACAGAGTGCTGGAATAACAGAGAGACACCATACTACAGAGTGCTGGAATAGCAGAGACCCCATACTACAGAGTGCTGGAATAACAGAGAGACACCATACTACAGAGTGCTGAAATAGCAGAGAGACCCCATACTACAGAGTGCTGGAATAGCAGAGAGACCCCATACTACAGAGTGCTGAAATAGCAGAGAGACCCCATACTACAGAGTGCTGAAATAGCAGAGAGACCCCATACTACAGAGTGCTGAAATAGCAGAGAGACCCCATACTACAGAGTGCTGGAATAGCAGAGAGACCCCATACTACAGAGTGCTGGAATAGCAGAGAGACCCCATACTACAGAGTGCTGAAATAGCAGAGAGACCCCATACTACAGAGTGCTGGAATAGCAGAGAGACCCCATACTACAGAGTGCTGGAATAGCAGAGACCCCATACTACAGAGTGCTGGAATAGCAGAGAGACCCCATACTACAGAGTGCTGGAATAGCAGAGACCCCATACTACAGAGTGCTGGAATAGCAGAGACCCCATACTACAGAGTGCTGGAATAGCAGAGAGACCCCATACTACAGAGTGCTGGAATAGCAGAGAGACCCCATACTACAGAGTGCTGAAATAGCAGAGAGACCCCATACTACAGAGTGCTGGAATAGCAGAGAGACCCCATACTACAGAGTGCTGAAATAGCAGAGAGACCCCATACTACAGAGTGCTGAAATAACAGAGAGACCCCATACTACAGAGTGCTGGAATAGCAGAGACCCCATACTACAGAGTGCTGAAATAGCAGAGAGACCCCATACTACAGAGTGCTGGAATAACAGAGAGACCCCATACTACAGAGTGCTGGAATAGCAGAGACCCCATACTACAGAGTGCTGGAATATCAGAGAGACCTCATACTACAGAGTGCTGGAATAGCAGAGACCCCATACTACAGAGTGCTGAAATAGCAGAGAGACCCCATACTACAGAGTGCTGGAATAGCAGAGACCCCATACTACAGAGTGCTGGAATATCAGAGAGACCCCATACTACAGAGTGCTGGAATAGCAGAGACCCCATACTACAGAGTGCTGAAATAGCAGAGAGACCCCATACTACAGAGTGCTGGAATAGCAGAGAGACCCCATACTACAGAGTGCTGGAATAGCAGAGACCCCATACTACAGAGTGCTGGAATATCAGAGAGACCCCATACTACAGAGTGCTGGAATAGCAGAGAGACCCCATACTACAGAGTGCTGGAATAGCAGAGACCCCATACTACAGAGTGCTGAAATAGCAGAGAGACCCCATACTACAGAGTGCTGGAATAGCAGAGAGACCCCATACTACAGAGTGCTGGAATAGCAGAGAGACCCCATACTACAGAGTGCTGGAATAGCAGAGAGACCCCATACTACAGAGTGCTGGAATAGCAGAGAGACCCCATACTACAGAGTGCTGGAATAGCAGAGAGACCCCATACTACAGAGTGCTGGAATAGCAGAGAGACACCCCATACTACAGAGTGCTGGAATAGCAGAGAGACCCCATACTACAGAGTGCTGGAATAGCAGAGAGACCTTATACTACAAAATGCTGAAATAGCAGAGAGACCCCATACTACAGAGTGCTGAAATAGCAGAGAGACCCCATACTACAGAGTGCTGGAATAGCAGAGAGACCCCATACTACAGAGTGCTGGAATAGCAGAGAGACCCCATACTACAGAGTGCTGGAATAGCAGAGACCCCATACTACAGAGTGCTGGAATAGCAGAGAGACACCCCATACTACAGAGTGCTGGAATAGCAGAGAGACCCCATACTACAGAGTGCTGGAATAGCAGAGAGACCCCATACTACAGAGTGCTGAAATAGCAGAGAGACCCCATACTACAGAGTGCTGGAATAGCAGAGACCCCATACTACAGAGTGCTGGAATAGCAGAGAGACCCCATACTACAGAGTGCTGGAATAGCAGAGAGACCCCATACTACAGAGTGCTGGAATAGCAGAGAGACCTCATACTACAGAGTGCTGAAATAACAGAGAGACCCCATACTACAGAGTGCTGGAATAGCAGAGAGACCTCATACTACAGAGTGCTGGAATAGCAGAGAGACCCCATACTACAGAGTGCTGAAATAGCAGAGAGACCCCATACTACAGAGTGCTGGAATAGCAGAGAGACCCCATACTACAGAGTGCTGGAATAGCAGAGAGACCTCATACTACAGAGTGCTGAAATAACAGAGAGACCCCATACTACAGAGTGCTGGAATAGCAGAGAGACCTCATACTACAGAGTGCTGGAATAGCAGAGAGACCCCATACTACAGAGTGCTGAAATAGCAGAGAGACCCCATACTACAGAGTGCTGGAATAGCAGAGAGACCCCATACTACAGAGTGCTGGAATAGCAGAGAGACCTCATACTACATAGTGCTGGAATAGCAGAGAGACCTCATACTACAGAGTGCTGGAATAGCAGAGAGACCTCATACTACAGAGTGCTGGAATAGGAGAGAGACCCCATACTACAGAGTGCTGGAATAGCAGAGAGACCCCATACTACAGAGTGCTGAAATAGCAGAGAGACCCCATACTACAGAGTGCTGGAATAGCAGAGACCCCATACTACAGAGTGCTGAAATAGCAGAGAGACCCCATACTACAGAGTGCTGGAATAGCAGAGACAACACTTACTTCATAATGCTTATATAGCAGAGAGACCCCATACTACAGAGTGCTGGAATAGCAGAGACCCCATACTACAGAGTGCTGGAATAGCAGAGAGACCCCATACTACAGAGTGCTGAAATAACAGAGAGACCCCATACTACAGAGTGCTGGAATAGCAGAGAGACCCCATACTACAGAGTGCTGGAATAGCAGAGACAACACTTACTTCATAATGCTTATATAGCAGAGAGACACCCCATACTGCTCCGCATGCTTTAGGCCAAATGTGGGGGCGCATTGTATGTATTTTCCTGGTTTTCACCCCCCCCCCGAATCTCAATCAAGAAGTACCTCTTGCCTGGAAGTCTAGGGTAATGCTGACTTCATATTTAGACTCTTCACCTGCAGGAACAGCAGTAGTGGTAGAAGGCAGCCTGGAGAAGGTATTTAGGACCAGAACCAGGTTACAGGAGCGACATATGGAAACATTTGTGTATCCAAAGATCAGCAGGCAGACAGAGTTTGTTGGAAACTGGATTAATTGTTTCCAGAACCTCAAAAATCTGGGAGCAAACTTGTAGCAGGCACTTTCTTGCAGATATTCCAGGAGGAAAGCCAGACCTTATCACCAGGAGAAAACTGAGGAGGCGGTCTTCACCTGGTGTCCACATTCTTCTTCGTACAGGACACCACCAGAAAAATAGACTTTGGTCCGTCTCCAGATGCTTAGAAAATCTGTGAATGAGAAATTGGCAGAAAGGACCTCAGAAGTCAAAGGAATAGGGACAAGGATGGAGCAGAGACTAAGTGTGGCGGGAAATACTCCAGGATCTGAATCCCTCATTCAGCTTGTCCATTGTAATTAGGGAGCTGTCCGGATGGGAAATCCAAGATCACCTTTAGTAGTCAGCACAGTGCTCTCCAAAATGTTGAGGTAAATTGCACCAGTCGATCGGAGACGATGTGCAAAGGAAGACTGTGGGGGGCGGAAGATGTTCTCAAGTGAGAAGTGGGACAAACTAAGCCATCTTTGAGAATGGATCCACCACAACCAAGATTATGGAGTAAGCAGCAGAGGACGGGAGGTCTGTGATAAAGTCCATTGCAATATGCTGCTAAGGTATCTCTAGAATGGGCAGTGGCTGCAGCAAACCAACAGCTTTGGACCTGGAGACCTTATTACAGGCACAGCTGGAGCAGGTAGACACAGACTGCAGGACATCTTTAGGGTAGAGAAGGCCACCAGTAGTGAAAGGACATCAAGTCTATAGTTTTATGCACTGCAAAGTGACCTGCGTACTTACAGCAATGTCCCCATGAGAGATTTTTTTTATTTCTTGGCAAGTGGGACATAGGCCCTCCTCAAGGAAGGCCCTTACCTGGACTGGGGACACCAAAATTAGCTGAGAAGGATCAACGATGTGTTGAGGTTCCTCAATCTAATCATCTGGGTCAAAGGATCGGGAGGGAGCACCAGTTTTTTAATCTTCTCCCATCAGGCTTGTCGAGAGTTCAGACAATGTATGGACTGTAAGTAATTTAGGTTTTTGTCGACAGTGTAGATAACCACCGGATACAGCGCCCCGTTCAGGAGGTATCTACACTTTTCTAAGGCCATTTTCACAGCACAAGCTGTTGCCAATGGTTTAGTTCTTTACAAGACACCATAAGTAGCTAATCTCCCCTTTTTTTTTCCCCCTACAAAAGAATCACTACTGCACCAATGGAGGTAACCGGGACATCCTTGTGTCCCAAAAAGATCTTTCGGGACACAGGGATGCCACGAATGGGCTGATGTCGAACTATGGCCGCGTGCCCACAGAGGGAGGTGGACGGGAGGTAGCGCATGCAGGGACATCACTGATGTCCCGTGCATGCGCCCATGGAAACAGCAGAGCGGAGCAGCGAGGACACGTGGGTAAGGTAAGTTACCAGCACGTCATCTTCAGTGCTCCGACCGGTCCTCTGGTCCGGGGACCTACTGCTATGGCCTGTAGGCCAAAGAAGTAAGTTGTGACCCCTGACCGGTCGTGACACTGAAGTGGGGCAGTACACAGGCATACAGCCTCCAGCCATACATTGTATATGACTGAAGGCTGTATGTCTGTGGAAGAACTATACTGCACCTAATGTGGGGAACTGTACTGCACCTAATGTGGGGGGACTTATACTGCACCTAATGTGGGGGAACAATACTGCCAACCTAATGTGGGGGGAACTATACTAAGAACCCAATGTGGGGGACCTATACTGCCAGCCTAATGTGGGGGGAACTATACTGCCAGCCTAATGTGGGGGAACTGTGCTGCCAATCTAATGTGGGGGAACTACAACCTAATGTGGGGAACTATAAACTATCAATAAAAAAAAAAAGTTTGGATCATTGAACTCTGTTGTTGTGTTCTTAAAACAAAAGATGTTAATTATTTCTGGCCACTGTATGAGTTGTTTTTTCTAAACTTAAACCTCAGTATTCTGATCTAATTGCTGTGCTGGCACTTTGAGGGGAAAAAAAGTTGGGGTGCATTAAGGTTTGGGCACTCGGGCTCAAAAAGGTTCGCCATCACTGGCCTAGGTGCTCAGGTTTTCTGCCTTTTGTGGTCGAGTGCGGACAGTGTGGCCTTTTCCACCACAGTAGAGACACAGGTTCTCTGCTCGATAACGCTGATGCTCTGAATCAGAGAGCTTCAGGTGTTCACCCTCCATTGGTTCTACAGGTATTGTCGCAACAGAAGTTTGAACAGGCTTCTGGTAGACAGTGGCAAGTTTAAGTGTCAGCTTTGCTCGAGCAGCTAGTATTTAAAGGGGCACTCCACTGGGCAGCGTTCGGAAAATTGTGTTCCAAACGCTGTGTGCGCACTGTGGGGGCCAGCCACGCCCCCTTGTGATGTCAGGCCACGCCCCTCAATGCAAGTCTATGGAAGGGGGTGTGACGGCCTTCATGCCCCCTCCCATAGACTTGGATTGAGGGGGTGTGGCCTGACATCACAAGGGAGCATGGTGGACCCCCGCAGCGCGCACACAGCATTTGGAACTAAATGTTCCCAGCTCTGTCCAGTGGAGTACCCCTTTAATTCAGTCAGTAAAACCATCCCAGAACAGCTTGACAGCTAGGGTGGGGAACTGCATAAAATTTTGTCCCACAGTCATAGCACTTTGATGCAGGCGAAGGAGGGTGGATGTCTCAGCATGGGCACGACCTGGTTCCTTAAACATCGTGTGAAAGGCAGCTAGGAAAGTCTGTAGGTTAGCAGTCTCAGGACCGTTCCGTTCCCAAAGAGGATTAGCCTTGGTAAGAGCCTTCATGCTCGTTAATATAGGAACTTGTCACTGTGAAGCTCAAAATGGATCGGGAAGTGATTCAAGAATCCTCTGCAGGAATTTGGGTTGCCGCTGTAGCGTGGAGGCAAAGGCAGCTGAACACGGGAGCTGCCATGGTGTGAACATGATGCAACAGGAATTGCAGGAGTTATTAGGACATGTGGCTGGTGCAAGTGAGGATTTAGCATCCAGACTTGAAACAGGTCTTGTACAACAGGCCTGGCATTACCAGCGGGATACATGGCCTGAGCAAACTGTAATGCCCCAATGGGTGTGGACTTACTGTGCCTGGCTTTCGGCTAAATTTGGGAGTAGAGTTGACGTATTCTCCTGGTTTTTACCCTTTATCTCGCTCCATTATGCAAAAGCTGGACTTCTGCTGCAGGGGAAATACCAGGTCACTACAGCAAGAGTGGCAGCTGGCCAGAACGAGCTGATGCCAATCACCCAGATACAGGCAAGGGGGCAAAGGGATGCTGTCAATAGTAATAACATAGCAACAAACAGAGCGTGATGTCGCTGTGCTGAGCTGGTGTAAATAGCAGAGCTGAGTAGCTCAGAAGCAGACAGGTGGTGTTAGTTTGCTTAGAATAGAGGCGTGGTCAACAGTCCAGGTCATACATAGGTTGGTAACAACCTGCATTATAGCAGTTATATTCTTGTACATATGAGACAGTGTTATAGTTGAAATATTCTTGTACATTGGAAGCAGTATTATAGTAGTTATATTTTTGTACATAGGGAGCAGTATTATTGTAGCAATATTCTTGTACATAGGAGGCAGTATTATAGTAGTTATATTCTTGTAGTTAGAGGCAGTATTATATTATTTGTATTCTGGTATATAGAGGCAGTATTCTTTTAGTAGTTGTTTTGTTTTATATAGGGGTAGTATTATATCATCCTTATACATAATGGAGCTATTCGTAAAGAGAAACTGACAGCAAGTTCACCCACACTAAACCCAAGTCTTTCCTGCGTTATACACATTACTACTTTCATTGCTATTCCACAGCTTTATGCAATGGAGGCTGGGAGTGTCAGGATCTGGGCTGGTAGCGGAGGCTGGTGGTGGATCCGCTGTGCCAGAGAGGTGATGACGTGGGCCGTACCAGGGGAACGGAGTCTAAGAAGTTACTGGTTTTCACCAGAGCCCGCCGCAAAGTGGGATGGATTGCTGCGGCAGGTAACCCCCAGGTCGTTCCACCCAGTAGCGACTCAACCTCTCTGGCTGCTGAGATAAGGCAAGGTACAAGAGGATCAGGCAAAGGCGTGGTCAGACGTAGCAAATGGCCAGGGCAGGCGGCTCAGGTTCACAGGCGGAAGTCAGTAGCAATTGGAACGGCAACAGGCAGGGTAACACAGGAACAAGGAATGCTTTCTCTCAGGCACAAAGGCAACAAAGATCCGGGAGGAGGCTGTGGGAGGAGACGGTACTTATAGGCAGTGCACAGGTGAGGCCTAATTAAGTCCAAACAGCACTCCCTCTCACAAAGCTTAACCCTTAATGAACCACTTTGGACCAGGCACCAATCACCTGTGCACTGGTCCTTTAGATCTAAGAGTCCCGGTGCGCGCGTGCCCTAGAGAGCGGGGATGCACACGCTGTGATGCCGGAACGCTGCCTGTGGACACGCTGTGAGCGCTCCGAGGCCAGCAGGGGGCCCGGAGCGCTCAGCGTAACAGGGAGCCAGATCATCATAATTTTCACTACTTGGCCCGCCCCTTCCGTGATGTGAGAGCCTGAAATTCAGCGGCAGTGAATCATGCATGAAGCATTGAGGCATTTTAATGGGGTACTCTGCCCAAATCCTGGACCCCCCCCCCCCCCACAATCTCCTGCATGGGCCCTCTGCTCTCCCTGGGAACTAAGCATCACGACCCCTGCACGAAGTGGGAGCCACCACGCCACCTCTATATATCTCTGTACTACAGTGAAGGTCCCTTTCTGCATTGCTACTGTGTTTCAGTGTTCCTGACCTAAGCCTGTTTCCTGACTTTGTCTCTGCCTGATCCTTCAGTTCCTGTATGTATCTTCAGCCACACCAGAGAGGCAGCGGGAGATTAGGGAGGTAAACAAGTGGCTCAGTAGCTGGTGTAAGAAGGAGGGGTTTGGGTTCATGGAGAACTGGGCCGACTTCTCTGTCGGATACCGGCTCTACCGTAGGGATGGCCTTCACCTCAATGGGGAGGGTGCAGCTGTACTTGGGGAGAAGATGGCTAGAAGGGTGGAGGAGTGTTTACACTAGGAACTGGGGGAACCTACAACATAGAGGGGGAAGATAGTGTAGATAGAGCAGTGGGACTTATTAATGTACCTGGGGGTGGAGCGGATGGAGGGGTTAGAATAGTTAATATGGATAGGCTTCTTAGGGAAAAAAAACATACACCATTGAATTGCATGTTAACTAATGCCAGAAGTCTGACCAATAAAATTGACGGACTGGAGTTGATGATGTCTGAGGAAAATTATGACATATTGGGTATAACAGAGACCTAGTTGGACGATAGCTATGACTGGGCGGTCAACATACAGGGTTATAGTCTATTCAGGAAGGATCGGACAAAACGGAAAGGGGGAGGAGTTTGTCTTTATGTAATTTCCAGTCTGAAGGCCGCACTGCGGGAGGATATACAGGAGGAAAACGATATTGTGGAGTCATTATGGGTAGAAATATATGGAGATGAAAATAAAAATATTCTGATAGGGGTTTGTTATAAGCCACCAAACATAATGGAAGAGGCAGAAGATCAATTACTGAGGCAAATAAACAAGGCAGCAAATCAGAATGAGGTGATAATAATTGGGGACTTTAACTATCCTGATATAAACTGGGAGACTGAGACCTGTGAATCTCACAAAGGAAACAGGTTTCTGACTATAACTAAAGACCATTATCTGTCCCAAATGGTGCAGGGCCCGACCAGAGGGGGCGCCCTACTAGACTTAACATTAACCAACAGACCTGACAGAGTAACTAATGTGCAGGTAGAAGGACACCTAGGAAATAGTGACCATAATATAATACATTATAACTTGTTCTTCAATAAGGGAATCCTGTGAGGGGCAACAAAAACAATATACTTTAAGAAGGCAAAGTTTGATCAACTCAGAGAAGCCTTTAACCCCTTAAGGACCAAGCGTTTTTCTGTTTTTGCACTTTCGTTTTTTCCTCCTTACCTTTTAAAAATCATAACGCTTTCAATTTTGCACCTAACAAACCATATGATGGCTTTTTTTTTTTTTTGCACGACCAATTCTATTCTGTAATGACATCAGTCATTTTACCCAAAAATCTACGGCGAAACGGAAAATAAATCATTGTACAACAAAATTGAAGAAAAAATGCAATTTTGTAAATTTTTGGGGCTTCCGTTTCTACGCAGTACATTATTTGGTAAAAATGACACTTTATCTTTATTCCGTAGGTCCATTCGATTAAATGGATACCCTACTTATTTAGGTTTGATTTTGTCATACTTCTGGAAAAATCACAACTACATGCACAAAAATTAATACATTTAAAATTGTCCTCTTCTGACAACTTAAATTATTATTTTTTGCATACGGGGCTGTATTGGGCCCTTTTTTTGCTCCGTGATCTGAAGTTTTTATTGGTACCATTTTTGTTTTGATCTGACTTTTTGCTCGCTTTTTATTCTTTTTTATGGTATAAAAAGTGACCAAAAATACGCTTGGTATTTCACTTTGGAATTGTTTTGCGGGTACGCCATTGACCGTGCGGTTTAATTAATGATATATTTTTTTATAGTTTGGACATTTACGCACGCAGCAACACCACATATGTTTATTTTTATGTTTATATATTTTTTATATGGAATTTGGGAAAAGGGGGGTTATTTAAACTTTTAATAAGGAAGGGGTTAATGTGTGTGTTTTAAACTTTTTTTTAACTCCATATTTTTTTTAGTTCCATAAAACCACATTGATCTGTGTTCTCTGCGCTCAACTGATAAAACCTGGTCCTGCCAGGCTTTATCATTCTCAGTGCAGGAGCCGGCATGGAAGGAGAGGTAAGCCCACAGGCTATGTCAGCAGTAGATCGACGATATCGCGTTGTGGGGGGGTGATCCACCCCACTGGACCACCAGGGATGGGATAAAGGCACCTTTAGACACCTCTGTCAGCTTTGACAGCGGCGATCTAAAGGGTTAATAGCCGCCCGCTGCGATCGCCGCATGTTGGCTATGAATGCCGGCCCCCAGCTACAGGAATCAGCACAGGGCCAGCCGGTATGACGCGGGCTCGAGTCGGGAGCCCGTGCCATACCCTGTTAACGGCACATGGACGAGTATAGACATCCATGGTCGTTAACAATATAACAGGGGATAATGTCCTGTAAAACAAGAATATTGACACTAAATGGGAGACTTTTAAGAATATTTTAAATTCTCAGAGGTATATTACTTATGGGAATAAAAGGGTCAGGAATAGAAGAAAACCAATGTGGATGAATAAAAATGTTAAGTGGGGCAATAAATGACAAAAATAAAGCATTTAAAACTACTAAAGTGGGACAGCAGTGAAGAAGCATTAAAAAGCTATAGAGTGAAAGAGAGCCAAAGAGAGTGAAACTGACACCCAAAATGTTCTTTTAACTATATAAATAGCAAAAAGGTTAAAAATAAAAGTGTTGGCCCTTTAAAAAATGAGGAAGAAATTATAGACGGGGATCAGGAAAACGCAAATATATTAAACACATTTTTTCTCCACTGAACTCACCGAGGAAAATGAAATGCCAGGTGAAATACAGCAAGATAAGGTAACCTGTCTAACCCAGGAAGAAGTACAGGTCACCTGTCTAACCCAGGAAGAAGTACGGTGCCGCCTACAAAATAGACAAATCGCCAGGTCCAGATGGTATTTACCCCCTTGTTCTAAAGGAATTAAGTATTGTAATAGACAGACCCCTAATATTCAAAGACTCTACAGTGACAGGGATGGTTCCCCAGGACTGGCGCATAGCAAATGTGGTGCCAATATTTAAAAAGGGGTCAAAAGGTGACCCCGGGAAATATAGGCCTGTTAGTTTAACCTCTGTTGTATGTAAATTGTTTGAGGGTTTTCGAAGAGATGCTATTTTGGAGTATCTTAATAAAAAAATAAATGTGTGACTCCATATCAGCATGGGTTTACGAGGGTTTGGTCCAAACTGGACTAGGGGGAATAGCTGGATGGTGTATATCTTGATTTTTCCAAAGCATTTGATATGTTGCATAAAATGAGTGTATAAAATGGGAAGGATTGGGCTGGGGGAGAATGTGTGCAAGTGGGTAAGTAACTGGCTCAGTGATAGGGTGGTTATTAATAGAACTTATTCTGAATGGGTGTCTGTTACTAGTGGGGTACTACAGGTCCTGGGTCCTATTCTATTTAATATATTAATTAATGACCTTGTAGAGAGGTTTAATAGTAAAGTAACAATCTTTGCAGATGATACTAAACTCTGTAAAGTGGTCAACACAATAGAGGACTGGGCACTGTGTATAGTAGATAACACAATAGAGGACTGTGCACTGTTACAAACGAATCTGGATAGGTTGGAGGTTTGGTCAGGTGGCAGATGAGATTCAACACTTACAAATGTAAGGTTATGCACATGGGGAGGAAAATCCAGGCTGGGATTATGTACTAAATGGGAGAACACTTGGGACAACTGACATGGAAAAGGACTTAGGAGTCTTAGTTCACAGTAAATTTAGCTGTAGTGACCAGTGTCGGCAGCTGCTGCCAAGACAAATAAAATCATAGGGTGCATCAATGTGCATCAATGCATACAGTGGGGCAAAAAAGTATTTAGTCAGCCACCAATCGTACAAGTTCTCCCACTTATAAAGATGAGAGGCCTGTAATTTTCATCATAGGTATACCTCAGCTATGAGAGACAGAATGAGAAAAAAAATACATAAAATCACATTTGTCATATTGTCAAAGAATTTATTTGCAATTTATGGTGGAAAATAAGTATTTGGTCAATAACAAAAGTTCATCTCAATACTTTGTTATATACCCTTTGTTGGCAATGACCGAGGTCAAATGTTTTCTGTAAGTCTTCACAAGGTTTTCACACACACTTGCTGGTATTTTGGCCCATTCCTCCATGCAGATCTCCTCTAGAGCAGTGATGTTTTGGGGCTGGCATTGGGTAACACGAACTTTCAACTCCCTCCAAAGGTTTTCTATGGGGTTGAGATCTGGAGAATGGCTAGGCCACTCCAGGACTATGAAATGCTTCTTACGAAGCCACTCCTTTGTTGCCTGGGTTGTGTGTTTGGGATCATTGTCATGCTGAATGACCCAGCCATGTTTCATCTTCAATGCCCTTGCTGATGGAAGGGGGTTTTCACTCAAAATGTCACAATACATGCCCCCATTCTTTCCTTTACATGGATCAGTCATCCTGGTCCCTTAGCAGAAAAACAGCCCCAAAGCATGATGTTTCCACCCCCATGCTTCCCAGTAGGCATGGTTTTCTTTGGATGCAACTCCAATGTGACGAGTTTTTACCAAAAAGTTCTACTTTGGTTTTATCTGACCATATGACATTCTCCCAATACTCTTCTGGATCATCCAAATGCTCTCTAGCAAACTTCAGACGGGCCCGGACATGTACTGGCTTAAGCAGGGGGACACATATGGCACTGCATGATTTGAGTCCCTGGGAGTGAAGTGTGTTACTGATAGTAGTCTTTGTTACTTTGCTCCCAGCTCTCTGCAGGTCATTCACTAGGTCCCCCATGTGGTTCTGGGATTTTTGCTCACTGTTCTTGTGATCATTTTGACACCACAGGGTGAGATCTTGCGTGGAGCGAGATTATAAGTGGTCTTGTATGTTTTCCATTTTCTGATAATTGCTCCCACAGTTGATTTCTTCACACCAAGCTGCTTGCCTATTGCAGATTCAGTCTTCCCAGCCTGGTGCAGGTCTACAATTTTGTTTCTGGTGTCCTTCGACAGCTCTTTGATCTTGGCCTTAGTGGAGTTTGGAGTGTGACTGTTTGAGGTTGTGGACAGGGGTCTTTTATACTGATAACAAGTTCAAACAGGAGCCATTAATATAGGTAACGAGTGGAGGACAGAGGAGACTCTTAAAGAAGACGTTACAGGTCTGTGAGAGCCAGAAATCTTACTTGTTTGTAGGTGACCAATTACTTATTTTCCACCATAATTTGCAAATACATTCTTTAAAAATCAGACAATGTCATGTCATGGATTTTTTCCCCCTCATTATGTCTCTCATAGTTGAGGTTTACCTATGATGAAAATTACAGGACACTCGTCCTTTTAAGTGGGAGAACTTGCACAATTGGTGATTGACTAAATACTTTTTTGCCCCACTGTAGATGCCTATGACAAGGAAATAATTCTACCACTGTATAAATCACTAGTCAGACCACACATAGAATACTGTATAAATCACTAGTCAGACCACACATAGAATACTGTGTACAGTACTGGTCAGACCACACATAGAATACTGTGTACAGTACTGGTCAGACCACACATAGAATACTGTGTACAGTACTGGGCACCAGTGAACAAGAAAGATATAGTGGAGCTGGAGAGGGTTCAAAGACGGACAACCAGGGTAATACGGGGAATGGGAGGACTACAGTACCCAGAAAGATTATCAGAATTAGGGTTATTTAGTTTAGAAAAAAGAAGGCTTAGGGGCGACCTAATAACTATGTACAAATATATCAGGGGACAGTACAGAGATCTCTCCCATGATCTATTTATACCCAGGACTGTATCTATAACAAGGGGGCATCCTCTATGTCTAGAGCACGGGTGTCAAACACAAGGCCCGCGGGCCGAATCCGGTCCGCCAGACATCATCATGTGGCCCGCTTAGCCGCCGCCAGCCTTCACCTTTTATTCTCGCTTTTTAAATTTTATTTTTATGCTTTTTTAATATATTTTTTGACACAAGAAAGCCGCCTCTTGACCGCATGCGCAGCAGCCTACAAGCCAGAGAACGTCTGCCCTCTAGCGATCCTCCTGGTCCTCCGCCTCTATGGTTGTACGCACGGGACGTCAGTGACGTCCCATGCATACAACCATAGAGACGCGGGAGGACCAGGAGGATGGCAGGATCATCGCAGGACGCGCGCCGGCCTGGGCCTGGTAAGTGAACGGCGGCGCGTTATCTTCTTCAGCGTTCCAGTCACCGCTCGACCGGTCCTGGCACCTACTGCTATGGTCCATAGGCCATAGCAGTAGATTGTGACCCCGGGCCGGAGGAGCGGTGACCGGATCTCAGTGGGGGCAGCACACAGACATACAGCCTCCAGCCATACACTGTATATGGCTGGAGGCTGTATGTCTGTGGGGGGGGGGGGGGGGTTGCTGCCAACCTAATGTGGGGGGAACTAAACTGCCAACTAATGTGGGGGAACATGCTGCCTACCTAATGTGGGGGAACATGCTGCCTACCAAATGTGGGGGGAACTATACTGCCTACCTAATGTGGGGGGAACTATACTGCCTACCTAATGTGGGGGGAACTATACTGCCAACCTAATGTGGGGGGAACTATACTGCCAACCTAATGTGGGGGAAACTATACTGCCAACCTAATGTGGGGGAACTAAACTGCCAACTAATGTGGGGGAACATGCTGCCTACCTAATGTGGGGGAACATGCTGCCTACCTAATGTGGAGGGAACTATACTGCCTACCTAATGTGGGGGGAACTATACTGCCTACCTAATGTGGGTGGAACTATACTGCCAACCTAATGTGGGGGGAACTATACTGCCAACCTAATGTGGGGGGAACTATACTGCCAACCTAATGTGGGGGAACATGCTGCCTACCTAATGTGGGGGGAACTATACTGCCTACCTAATGTGGGGGGAACTATACTGTCAACCTAATGTGGGGGGAACTATACTGTCAACCTAATGTGGGGGGAACTATACTGTCAACCTAATGTGGGGGAACATGTTGCCTACCTAATGTGGGGGGAACTACAAGGTACTGTACATTGCGGTAGGAGGGGTAGTCTTATATGGCGAGTATATACCAAACTCTACATTTTAACTGTAAAAGTTGGGGGTCGTCTTATACACCCAGTCGTCTTATACGACCACGCCGGCATATACGGTATGTGTGTGGGGGGGGGAGGGGTCCTACAGATACAGCCGGCCCTTTGAGGGGGACCAAACTGCTGATGTGACCCCCGATGAATTTGAGTTTGACACCCCTGGTCTAGAGGAAAGAAGGTTTCTACACCAGCACAGACGGGGGTTCTTTACTGTACGAGCAGTGAGACTGTGGTATTCTCTGCCTGAGGAGGTGGTCATGGTGAACTCTGTAAAAGAATTTAAAAGGGGTCTGGATGCATTTTTGGAGAATAATAACATCACTGGTTATGTATACTAGATTTATAGGGACAGAACGTTGATCCAGGGATTTATTCTGATGCCAAATTGGAGTCGGGAAGGAATTTTTACCTCTAGTATGAGGGTTTATTGCCTTCCTCTGGATCAACTCAGTAGGGACTCATTAGGTTTATAGGTTAAACTTGATGGATTCTGGTCTTTTCTCAACCTCATGAACTATGTAGTGTATGACCCGGATTGTTCACCATGCCTCTGTCTGCCATCTAGCTACACCTGAGCTACTTAGCTCTGCTGTTTTAACAGCACCAGCTCTGCTCTGCTATTCACCTGGACAGCTCTGCTGCATCTGACTTAGCCTGCTGTGATCATCCATCTCCAGCATCAGGTCGCCCCACCTGTATCCCCACATGATCATCCATTACCAACGAAGAAACTGAGGTAGAAAGTCCATTTGCCATAATTTTTGCATGAAGAGATTGGTCTAAAATGTGAGCAGCCAACAGGTTCCTTACCAAGTATGGGAATGACTGAAATGCGTGATTCCAAAAATTGCAAAAGGGCATGAATCAGGTATGGAATTAAAGACCCTTGAGAAAAATGGAGATTTAAAGGTTTTGTAGAATTTATATTTAAAGGAGATATTTCACATAAAAAAATAATGCTGCTATATGTTACTGACTAGGTCATGCAGATGCTTTACATGTTTTTTTGTAAGTGTCTAGCTTCTGTGTTTGGTTTACAAATCCCTCCGTTCTGCTGCTCACTGTCATGATCACGTCATGTAGGGCAGGGAGAAGTGTGCCCTACCTTTCCCTAAAGCCGCTTTCCCTGCCTACTTGCAAAGACATCCTATCAGTGAATCAGAATTTGGAACCGGTCCATACACTGTGCTAATGTGCTGGGACGTCAGAGTCAAAATAATAATATTGCACAAGGATAGGGGATACAATGTCTGTCACATACGGTGCACGAATCGAACTTCGCTCTGTGCCATTTTACTGACGATGCGGGGCAGAGGCTCGTGACATCAGGGCCACGCCCCGCTTGTGACGCCACGGCCATGCCCCCTCACTGCAAGTCTATGGAAGGAGGCGTGACGACAGTCATGCCCCTTCCATAGACTTGCATTGAGGGTGTGTGGCTATGACGTCACGAGCCTCCGGCACTGCACCAGACGCTCTAAACAAACGCCGGGGATCACAGGTGGTCCCCAGCGGTGCGCCCCCACTATCAGACATCTTATCCCCTATCCTTTTGTCTAGGGGCAGAGTACCCCTTTACACCACCAGATAAGTCATATGGTGTTTTATTGATTTCTGTCTCCATTACTCTTCTTTTTACACATCTTCCTATTAATTTCTGTATTTGTAATTATGGCATCTAAAAATAAGAGTTTATGTAACAATATGAAAGTCTAAAAATATATTTTTTGCCAATTAGCCTACGCATATATCAAAGAGATTCACAAAATGAGTCATTGCCATCAGATACAACCAGCGAAATGATGTTCTCTGAAACGCATTCACGGAGTTATGTTAACTTCTAATAGTACATACGGTTCTATATCCAGCAGATCAATTATGTGATAGGGCACATAAGGTTCTAAGTATTGTGAGACAGTGACAGCAATGGTGGTCTTGGGTCGCTGTATTTGCTCAAGGTACCGGTCATATGTCGCCACCAGGTTTCAGGAAGCGCATATATCATACAGGGAAAGCTTAGTAAGATATGGGAAGTCCAGGAAAAAATCCCTAGTAGGCCACAGCTGCTAAGGGACCTTTGGTAAAGTCTGTTTATAGGCCTGGATTTTTATGGAATGACAGGCAGGTTGTTAGTGGGGCCATTTCATTCCCTTCCTGGCACGTCTACCTTTTTAGTTACTATGTATAGAAATGATAGCACGGCACTCACCCTTTTCCAGTTTTATTTTCGATCACGGTGCGGTATATACAAAGATCACGCCAGTACAGTGGGAGCGGGGAGAGACAGGAAAGTGGGCTCAGCAGAGCCCGTGCAGCAACGTTTCGCAGTAAAAACCGCTTGGTCACTCCTTACAGACCTGTGCACACTGCCAGGTAATATCCTCTTACCCAGCAGTGTCAGAACTACGCCGGGGTGATTGACACCCGATTAGCCAATAGGAAGATGGTGATGCGCTCCTGTTGTCTTGTGCAATCGCGAATCGGGGAAGCTCAGAGTCACAGTGGGCTCCGTTTCGTGTCCCTCCAGCAGTTCGCTCGCAGATTGGTGTGCTGCTTGGTATACATGCACAAAGAGAACAGTAATGATACGAGCGCTTCCGATGTTGCCGTCGCTGTAGCAAAAAGATGCCAACAAGGCATTAGTATGTATCCCTGTATCCATAGCCGAATTCGCTCTGTGGACCGGGGGACGGCAGTCGGAATTAACAGGGCAGGAGCCTTGCATAATGTGACATAATAGAAACATTAAATACATTCGTAAATATGTGATTACTGTAAAACTTTTGATGGCTTGTTCCTGTCCTGTAAAACATAAAGAGGGTGGGGGAAGACAATGGAGACATAGATATATGTGAATAGCTTTAAAGTCCTTTGCTTGTGATAGTCCGGATCATCGGACGTCTTTCCCATGACATAAGACTCAGCATGACAGCAAGGATGCCGGATTAACGGATCCGTGCTGTATTGTTTTAACAGAAGATGTTGAGCTCATTTCTCTCATTGAAACCGGCAGGACTGATGGCGTTTAATCGGGATATCCACCTCGCTTCTTTTTGTTGTTTTCTTGTTCTGTCCAGATGTCGCTGTCCTTACGCATTCCAGGCCGAAGAAGGAGAGTACTGCCGGATTACCTGCATGTTCTTCATGGACGTGTTGTGAAACTCGTGGTTCCTATTGGCTAATCGGGTGTCAATCACCCCGGCGTAGTTCTGACACTGCTGGGTAAGAGGATATTACCTGGCAGTGTGCACAGGTCTGTAAGGAGTGACCAAGCGGTTTTTACCGCAAAACGTTGCTGCACGGGCTCCGCTGAGCCCACTTTCCTGTCTCTCCCCGCTCCCACTGTACTGGCGTGATCTTTGTATGTACCGCACCGTGATCAAAAATAAAACTGGAAAAGGGTGAGTGCCGTGCTATCATTTCTATACATAGTATCTATACCTCTGGCTAAGCGCTGAGCACCACACACAGTAACAGTACAGGATTCCCGATTATATGCTATCAGCCTGCAATACCCAGTGCCGAACACTATCCTCTTTGCAGTTCATCTACCTTTTTAGTGTTGCCCAAATCAGCACAGGTGCTGAAGACAAATTGTTTCTGGCTTTCAGGGTGTAACTCAGTCTCCAGGGTGAGACTGTGAGGAAGTTGAATCCCTGATGGGAGTTGGAATCCTGTGGTCTGCAGCCTCAAAGGGAACATTTGTGACTAACACAACTGATGACTTTTTTGTTGAGTGGCTGGTAGTAAGCCACCTATAAAGACAAAGATTAGTGTAAGCGTTTGGAATAGCAGAATACATTTTTTTTTTAATGCTATAAGAATAAAAACAGGAGAAGTCCTGTTTAAACCTTACTTCCATGTGTTTGTCTCTGACTGCTGTTTGCCATTATTTGCCTGGCTCTAGGTATCTACAGCCAGGCAAATCTTCTCAGGCTATGTAACTGCTGGAGAAGACCATAATACAATTGTATGCTATAAATAGAACACTACAACCAGGGGTGGACACAGACAGCAGAGGGCCCCTGTGCAAAGAATGTGCCTGGGCACTGCAACTCACATTAATCTGCAGCATTAGGTCAGCAGCGGTTCCTCCAAATTAGGTAGCATAGTTTCCCCACATTAGGTAGCATAGTTTCCCCACATAAGGTTGCATAGTTTCCCCACATTATGTAGCATAGTTTCCCCACATTAGGTTGCATAGTTTCCCCACATTATGTGGCATAGATTTCTCACATTAGGTAGCAGTTACCGCACATTATGTAGCATAGTTTCCCCAAATCGGGTAGCAGTTTCCTTACATTAGGTTGCATAGATTCCCCACATTAGGTAGCAGCTTCCCCACATTAGGTAACATAGCCCCCGCCCAACCCAAAGACAGACACACACATAGACACAATTACCTGGCCTGAACAGTGCTTCTCCTCTCTCCGGCGGTGGCCTGTCGAGTGACGTCACTTGCGCGACGTCGCTCGTGAGACCCGGGTTGGCCAGCTGCAGACTTACTGTCTAAAGTGGCAGGGCCGGTCCTACCACGAACCTACTAGGCAGAAAAAAAAAAGGGGGCAGCAAAGTCCCGCCCCTGAAAAGTGCCACCTGGGATCAATGGTCCCACTGGGTCCCATGGTAGGGCCGGCCCTGGAAAGGGCGGTGGGCCCACTCACACGCTGGGCCCTGTGCAGCTGAAACAGCTACACAGGCGATATGTTCACCCCTGACTACAACATCCAAAAGGTTCCCAACCACTTTAAATGACATTATACAATTCTCTTATACTTTAGGCACAGAACACTACAACCCCTAACAATGACCTGACCATTGGGCATGACCATAATTCTATTACACAATTCTATACATAAAGAACTGAAACCTCCAATATGCCCAGCCAATGGACATGTAGAAGGAGATTTATCAAGCTCCGTAGTAAAAAAAAATTTGCGTAAAAAAGTCGCATGGACTTGCAGACGTGCGACTTTTCTATACACGCTGCGATTTTTAGATTTTTGCTCATTCCAAAGCACATTTCTGAAATCTGCTCTCGTATTAATTTTTTTTTTTTACTTCACAGTGGCCATTTATTTATCAAATTCGATAGTCGCTATTTATGAAGAAAAAAAGTTGCATCTCCATTTAAAAGTCGCATATGTATACCAGGTCCAACCTGGCTTACAGAAAGTGCATAGGTCTGCAGAAAAGGACATTAACACCCACTTTAACAACTGTTCTTGTTCTGCATAATGAAACAAAGCTACTACATTAAAGGAGTACTCCAGGAATTTTTATTATTTGACTATGCTACAGAGGCTGTAAAGTTAGTGTAGTTCATAATATAGTGTCTGTACCTGTGTGTGACAGTTTTCTCACAATTCTTCTATGATTTTCACCCCAATATTTATTTTTAACACCATACAAAATGACTGTTGTCTCAGATTTTTCCCGAGACCTGACTCACTAGTCAGCTGATGACAGGGAGCCTGTCTGCTTCAATGGGTGGAACGATCGCTTGGTGGGTGAGAGATCAATCTGCAACTAATGCAACAGCTGTAGGCACCCTGATTGAAAACTACAGGTCTTTTGAATGGATGCAGCTCATTTATATTTCAATGGGTGGGGTGGCTGATGTGTGGGAGGGAGGAAAATGGAATCATGGGATTTGTAGGCAAAAGAAGAAAACTCAAACAGGAAATACCAGTTCACAAAAAGCTAGCCACAGTGTTATGGTAATCTCACAACATAGCCATTTAACCCCAAGACAAGCGCAGATCCTTCCTAAGCATGTCCATTTCTGTCTGCCAGGTACGTACTAAAATCACCTTATGGTGGAGAACCCCTTTAATGTTAATGTTAAATATAGAAAAAATGTATAATATAACTAATAACCATTTATTTTAAGGTTGAAAATACACACTGCACACCTTGTTAATTTTAGGACACGTACATGCTGGTGTACCCACTAAATGTTAAAATTAATATTGTGTTAAAATAGAATAAAGCACCAAATAGTTGTGTAAGAATTTTTACAGACTATGTAAATAAAATTTTTCCTTAAAAAAAGAAACATCCATAGTAATACAGCTTCATGCACATTTTGGGGTGGGTAACTTTTAATTTTTAATTTTTTGTGGCTTCACTATTATTATGTTCCTGTTGGCGCTGCCCTGACGTATACTCCAGCCTCAGCTCAGCAACGCAAGACTCTGCCTACCAACGTCACAAAATGCGGGCTGAAAATAAGACAAAAAAAGCCTCCAGAGTACAGATATTCTGTCAGGGTCCGGACTAGCGGCTGGAGGTGGATCCTCTGTACCTGAGAGGCGATTACACGGGTCGTAGTGGGGAATCGGTTCTAAGCAGTTACTGGTGTTCACCAGAGCCCGCCGCAAAGCCGGCTGGACTTGCTGCGGTGGTAACTACCAGCTCGTGTTCCCCAGTAGCGACTCGACCTCTCTGGCAGCTAAGACTGGCGCGGTACACAAGGATTAGACAGAGGCGAGGTCAGACGTAGCAGAAGATCAGGGCAGGCAGCGAGGTTCGTAGTCAGGGGCAACAGCAGAAGGTCTGGGTACACAGGCTTGGGAACACACTATAACGCTTTCTCAGGGCACAAGGCAACAAGATCCGGCAAGGAAAGGAAGGGGAAGTGAGTATTTATGAGTAGGGAGGTGATTAGAACTAATTGGGCCAGGCACCGGAGGACGAGACAGTCACAGGAGGAGAGTGAGTAGAACGGGGTGTGATCCGTGAACGGGTCTGACCCGCCCCACGGATCGCGTCCCCGCCGGCACAAACACTGCAGCGCTCGCGGTCAGAGACAGAGACCGGAATGCTGCTGTTACTGCAACGCTGAGAGCGCTCCGGGGAAGCCGCGGGGCCCGGAGCGCTCGGCATTACAGTACCCCCTCCCCCTTAGGTCTCCCCCTCTTTTTGGAGCTCAGGAACCTATGGATGAGCTCCTTGTCAAGGATATTGTCCTCGGGCTCCCAAGACCTCTCTTTGGGGTCCCAATTCTCCCAGTCAACAAGAATTATTTTTTTTACCTCTGACAACCTTGGAGGCGAGGATTTCTTTTACCGCAAAGACATCAGAGGTGCCAGAGACAGGAGCAGGAATGGTGACCTTGGGGGAAAAGCGGTTAAGAACGAGAGCTTTGAGAAAGGAAACATGAAAGGAGTTAGGAATACGAAGAGAAGGAGGAAGATGAAGCTTGTAGGAGACAGAGTTGATTTGACTTTTGACTTTAAATGGCCCAAGGTAACGTGGACCCAGCTTGTAGCTAGGAACACGAAACCGAATATATTTGGCAGAGAGCCACACTTTGTAACCAGGAGCAAAGACAGGAGGAGTTCTTCTCTTCTTATCCGCATGTCTCTACATTCGAGAAGAGGCCAGTGAGAGCGACTTGTGAGTCTCTTTCCAGATCGAGGAAAAGTCCCGGGTCAATTAATCTACGGCAGGAACTCCACATGAAGTGGGAATGGTGAGGGGGGGAAGCAGGTGACGGCCGTACACCACAAAGAATGGAGACTTGGCGGATGACTCAGAGTCTTTGCCCAGGGTAACAGGTCGACCCAATCGTCTTGGCGGGAGGAGACAAAATGTTGCAGGTAGTCACCAAGGGTCTGGTTCACTCTCTCCACTTGTCCATTTGACTGCAGGTGGTAGGAGGACGAGAAATGTAATTTAATCTTCAATTGAGTGCAGAGTGCTCTCCAGAATTTTGAGATGAATTGAACTCCTCTATCAGAGACGATATGCGTAGGCAGTCCGTGGAGACGAAAAATGTGCAAAAAGAATTGCTTCGCCAACTGTGGCGCAGAAGGGAGGCCAGGAAGCGGGACAAAATGAGCCATCTTGGAGAATCGATCAACGACCACCCAAATGACAGTGTTGCCATGGGATACAGGTAGGTCCATCGCTATATGTGACCAGGGCTGTTCGGGCACCGGCAGGGGAAGACCTGCAGGCCTCTGGCGAGGAGTTTTGTCATGAGCACAGACAGTACAGGACCGTACAAACTCAGTCACATCTTTTTCGAAGGCAGGCCACCAATAGTGCCTGGCAATCAACTGAATGGATTTTTTGATTCCACCATGACCCGCCAAGTGGGAGGAATGACCCCATTTGAGAGTCCGGAGGCGAAAACGTGGAGGGACAAAAGTTTTTCCTGGAGGAACAGGCACCAGAGAAGCAGGAGCAGCAGAGATCAGAAACTCAGGAGGGATGATGTGTTGAGGAGAGACTTCAGTTTCAGTGGCATCGGTGGAACGTGATAGGGCATCCGCCCTGACATTCTTGTCAGCCGGACAAAAATGGATCTGGAAATTGAAGCGGGCAAAGAACAACCACCTGGCCTGACGAGGATTTAAGCGCTGGGCGGACTGTAGGTAGGACAGATTTTTGTGGTCAGTATAGATGCTAATAGGGTGAAGGGATCCTTCCAGGAGATGTCTCCACTCCTCTAGGGCCAACTTAATGGCCAACAATTCACGGTCACCAATAGCATAGTTCCTTTCAGGGGGAGAAAACGTATTGGAAAAAAAAAACGCAAGTGACGTTTTTTCCTTTAGCGTTTTTTTTTAAGAAGAATTGCCCCGTCTCCTACCGAAGAAGCATCTACCTCAAGGAAGAATGGTTTCAGGGGATCGGACCTAGGTCTGATCCGCCCCACGGATTGCGTCCCCGCCGGCACGAACACAGCAGCACTCGCGGTCAGAGACAGAGACCGGAGCGCTGCTGTTACTACAACGCCGCGAGCGCTCCGGAGAAGGCGCGGGACCCGGAGTGCTCGGCGTTACATATTCATGGTGCGGCATAGTACGTTTTTAACATTTTTTTATTTCTGAGGAGGGTGGACGGGTTGTTGCGAGATAGTTGGAGTGCAGCTATTTAGTGCCAGGCACGCCAGTCAGGTGCCACCCGATGCGGTACCGGACAGCAGAGACGTTCCGGAGCGACGGGGACACCCCGGGGACGCGGCGACAGCGATGGAGGGCGACATCCAGGGCAGCGGTGACGGGTCTGGAGCGGCAGGGACACATGAGTATTACCTCCTATACCAGTGGTCTTCAACCTGCGGACCTCCAGATGTTGCAAAACTACAACTCCTAGCATGCCCGGATAGTAGATCCTCAACATGATCTACTGGACACTAGGGCTGCAACGATTTATCAATATTATACAGTAGATTAAATTTGATAATGGAAAATGTTAATGATATCCATCATCGATTAATCTGTCATTAGTGGGCGTGGCCTCTGTCATTAGGGGGAGTAGCCTAGTAACACATTATTCCTATTTTTGCTATTTTTCATGCCTTTTAGCCCCTCAGGCTGCCCCTACATGTCTCCCTCCATCTCCCTTTACCTTTTTGAAGATGCTGCCGGCTTGGGACATCTGCGGTCTACAGCAGCGCTGAGACTGCAGCCTGGAGTGCTGTCCAGAAGGTGGCGCCGCCTCCGGTAACAAAAAGCCTCCGATCCTGACATCGCTGCAGCCCCCCTATCTGGCCGAAAGCTGACATATCTTCTTGGTGCAGGAGGACGGCCATCACTAAAGTCTGTGAACTGTTCCTTCTCCTCTGCAGCGAGGCTTCTAGGTTAACCCTTCAGGTGCTGTCCCCTCTCTTTTCCTCCCATTAACCTTTTGGTTTCCGTCCCTTTGCTCTTATCCTCTGTTAACCCTTCAGGTGCTGTCTCTCTTTTTTTTTCCCATTAAAGGGGTTCTCCACCATAAGGTGATTTTAGTATGTACCTGGCAGACAGTAATGGACATGCTTAGGAAGCATCTGCGCTTGTCTTGGGCTAAATGGCTATGTTGTGAGATTACCATAACATTGTGGCTAGCTTTTTGTGAACTGGTATTTCCTGTTTGAGTTTTCTTCTTTGCCTACAAATCCCATAATTCCATTTTCCTCCCTCCCACACATCAGCCACCCTACCCATTGAAACATAAATGAACTGCAGACCTGTGGTTTTCAATCAGGGTGCCAATAGCTGTTGCATTAGTTGCAGATTGATCCCTCCACCCATTGAAGCAGACAGGCTCCCTGTCATCAGCTGACTAGTGAGTCAGGTCTCGGCCGCATTGCAACCTGGGAAAAATCTGAGACAACAGTCATTTTGTATGCTGGTAAAAATAAATATTGGAGTGAAAATCACAGAATTGTGAGAAAACCATCACACTCAGGTACAGACACTATATTATATACTACACTAACTTTACAGCCCCTGTAGCATAGTCAAATAAAAAAAATTCCTGGAATACCCCTTTAACCCTTGGCAATGCAAGTCCCCACATCCTCCAGCCCTCCTGTTAACCCTTCCCTGGTCCCCTAATACCCTTTTTGGGGTTTCATCTGGTTAATCGTACCAATATTTGACAAACTAATCGATTTTAGATATAATCGCTAGTTGCAGGCCTACTGGATACAATTTTATTATACCAGAAAGTTAAACAGATTTGTAAATTACTTCTATTAAGAAATCTTAATCCTTTCAGTACTTATGAGCTTCTGAAGTCAAGGTTGTTCTTTTCTGTCCAAGTGCTCTCTGATGACTCCTGTCTCGGGAAACGCCCAGTTTAGAACAGGTTTGCTATGGGGATTTGCTTCTAAACTTGGTGTTTCCCGAGACAGGTGTCATCAGAGAGCACTTAGACAGAAAAGAACAACCTTAACTTCAGAAGCTCATAAGTACTGAAAGGATTAAGATTTTTTAATAGAAGTAATTTACAAATCTGTTTAACTTTCTGGAGCCTGTTGATCTATAAAAAAAAGTTTTTCCTGGATAACCCCTTTAATGAACCCTGTCCAGAGGAAAAGCTGCTGAGTCGCCCATAGCAACCAATCAGATAACTTCTTTCATTTTGCAGAGGCCTTTTCAAAAATGAAAGAAGCGATCTGATTGGTTGCTATGGGCAACTCAGCAGCTTCTCCTCTAGACAGGTTTTGATAAATCTCCCCTTAGATCCCTGAATGACTTGTGAGATTTTCCCATGTAAACAGGCAGCAGAATCTGAATACCAGGCCGGCTCTGAAATCTAATGAAAAGTGAATCCTGCGTCATGGTGACTCAGAACTAGGGAAGAATTGGATCAAAGACTTGTCTGCATACAATGGCAGCTATATATAGTCACAGATAAAGATGACATATTTGAAGATGGTGATGTCGAGGTCAAATCGGTGACTGGTTGTCTCAAGGAACACCGGGAGGGTGTATGGTGTTGTCACCCACTTCTCCCACTCCAGTGACGACCTCATACTCGCGGGTGCGGATTTTCTGCTTGAGGGTGCGGTCCCACGTAGTCAGGTTGGCCATCCGAAATTTTGGGGCCCCTTACACAGCTCAGTCCTGGGCGCCCTGGACTCCGTTCACAGTACCGCCAATTGCACATATCACGTTGCGCATCCTACGACGTACAACATGATACCAGTATCAGCATTACTAATCGGGCTTCTACCCCCCATGCCCTATTATCCCCTCTCCCCCTTGATCAACCCCTGTGCTCTATCATTTGCCCCCCCCCCCCCCCCGTGTTACTTTATTCCCACCCCCTGATCCCCGCTGCCACCTTATTTACCCCCTCTGTCACTTTATTCCGTTTCTACCCAGTGCACTTTTCGGTAAAAATTATATTGGGGGGTATTTATAAAAACTGGTTGTTCTATGTGTTTTTTTTTACCCTATTTTTTTTGCGTTGTTTTCAACGGACTTGCGCCAAATTTAATTTGTTGCACGCCATATCGTTACTTTGGCTTTTATTGGGGTTTACTAGCCAAAACTGATGGTATGGCACTTTTTTATGTCAGTTTAAAAATGACTTTGATTTGCGACAAAATTGCGGTATTAGTAACCGTTTTTGCGACAAAGTATAAAAGGCGCAATTAGTAAATTCCCGACCACTGCAAAAAAAAAATGCTGTCAACAGTTGAAATACAGTCGGAACATGAAAACGACGTAATGACAAAGGCGCAATGCAAAGGCGCAAATCGCAATGTCTCTGAGGAAATGCGACAAAAGTACACAAGAAAAGACGTGTATATCCAATGATAAATACCCCCATTCTCTTTATTCTGTAGTTTCATATTCTGTAGTTTTTTTTTTAAATAACTTTTTGTACAAAAATTTGTATACTTTAAAATCCTCCTCTTCTGACCCCTATAACTTTTCCATATACTGGGCTGTATGAGGGCGCACCTTTTGCACTTTGATCTGTAGTTTTTACTGGTACCATTTTTGTTTTTGATGGGACTTTTTGATTACTTTTTACTCATTTTTATGGTATATGAAATTACTTAAAATTAGCAATTTTATAGTGCAGTGTTTTCCAAACAATGTATCTCCAGCTGTTGCAAAACTACAACTCTACTTCTAGAAGAAAGAAGGTTTCTACACCAGCACAGAAGGGGGTTCTTTACTGTAAGAGCAGTGAGACTATGGAACCCTAAATACTTTTAACAACCCTCCTGCCCTTACATTTTTTTTACAAGCTTTAAAAATAGCTGCATATCATACCTTTCCCCTTGCTCACATTGATGGACATTTATCAACGGGTTTAGTCAGGTTTTCTTTACTATAACTGTCCCAAAATTGTCGCAACTGCGACTACGTGTGTTTTCGTGCGACAATTTGCATGAAGAACAAGAAAAGCAAGAAAATTCAAACTTGCTTACGTAGTAAATTTTTCAAAATGGATTTGCTTTAGTCGGGTATTTATCAACTGTGACAGTCGCAACTGCGCAAAAAAAAAGTCGCAACAAGGTCAAAAATTTACTAAATTTACTCCAGCTCAAACATGGAGCAGAAAAAGCTACTACCAAAGTAAAAAAGGAAAAATTGCTTACGTGAAAGAAAATTATCAACAGGCTGAAACCAGTTGATAAATAAGTCACACATCAGCAAAAAAAAAGTAAGGAAAAAATTACAAAAAAAATGATACATAAGCAAACATTGATAAATGTTGATAAAACATTGATTAATCATTGTGTGAGCTCCTGGCAGGAGTAAGTGGGCGTTCCCCAGCAGGCACAACGTCACTGAAGCCTGTGAGCTGTGCCTCCCCATGCCCCACACGCACTTCATGAGTTTGGTCTCCTGTCAGGCCGGGAGAAGACCAAACAAACTATTTGACTTGTGCAGGGAACAGAACAGAGCCACCTAGTGGCCGTTTTGTCAGTCACATTAAAAACAGATAAAGGTTGAGAATTTTAACAGCAAGAAAATAGCAAAGTGTCTTATAATTACATAAGGAACAATATATTAAGTTTTGTTTGGTGACAGGTACTCATTTCTGGAGACTAATAACATTACAGGTGTTGTATAATAGATTTATAGGGACAGAACCCTGATCCAGGGATTTATTCTGATCTTATATTTGGAGTCAAGAAGGAATGTTCCCCCTGGTATGGGGCAAATGGAATCAGCCTTATAAGGGTTTATTGGCTTCTTCTGGATTAACACAGTAGGGGCACAATAGGGATAAATGTTGAACTTAATGTAACTGATTAACTTTAATGACATCCATATGTAAAGGGTTATCCCAAGTTTAAAACTTATCACCTACTATTTGATCTATGGGGGAAGGGGGTGGAGGGGATGAACACTGGGACCTCACAGGGTCCAAAGAGAATAAAGCCGCAGCGCATATGGACGCCCACTGCTCCGTTCACTCTCTACTCTCTATGGGACTTTTAAATATAGCCAAGCCCTGCGCGTGCCTATCTTTGGCAGTCTCATACAGAGTGGGCAAAGCATAAGGGTCTGTTCTACATTTGCCCCAGTGTCTCAATCAGTGTTTCCCAACCAGGCTGCCTCCAGCCATTCCAAAACTACAACACTCAGCATTCCCAGGCATGCTGGGAGTTGTAGTTTTGCAACAGCTAGAGGTACGCTGGCTGGGAAACACTGGTGTGATGCCTTTGCACTTTTATTCAAACTAAAAAGAAAAACGAAGTCCTTCAAATCCCCTTGTAGGACTAATACATATTGTAAAAAGCATAAAAACAATAATGTGGTAAGGTTAAAAAAATATATATGTGGATAAAAAAACACAAAAATTAAGATTTTTTTTATTTAAATATGGTTTATTATTGGAAACAAAAGAACAAAATAACAAAAGTATGGTAAAACTAATACAAACTTAAAATCTAACAGCAAACAAGTTGAATCTAGCACACTGGAGAAAAATAAAAGTTTCCCCTTTATTAGTATACATTAAAGGAGTACTCCGGTGGAAAACTATTGTTTTTTTTTTAAAGGAAAACTGTCAGCTTTCTTCCCCCGCACTAACCAGCGGTACTGGTTACCGTGAGTGGATCCGCAGCGCCGTTCGTCCGTAATCTTCTATTTTTGGTATATGCAAATGAGGTGCTAACTGGCACTCTGACATCAGTGCCGCCTGCCGCAGCGCCGCCCGTCTCATCAATATTCTTCCCCCCTCTCTCTTCATTACAGAGCAGGGAGAAGAGGGAGAGGCGGAAGGAGGAATATTGATGAGCCGGGCGGCGCTGCAGCAGGCGGCACTGATGTCAGAGTGCCAGTTAGCACCTAATTTGCATATACCAAAAATAGAAGATTACGGACGAACGGTGCGGCGGATCCGGGCACGGTAAGGATCAAACTGATCAGCGTCCCCCGCACTACCAGCCAGTATCACTGGCTAGTGCGGGGAGAGAAAGCTGACAGTTTTCCTTTAAATCAACTGGTACCAGAAAGTTAAACAGATTTGTAAATTACTTCTGTTAAAAGATCTTAATCCTTTCAGTACCTATCAGCTGCTGTATACTACAGAGGAAGTTATTTTCTTTTTCAATTTCTTTTCTGTCTGTCCACAGGGTGCTCTGTCAGGAACTGTTCAGAGAAAGAACAATTCCCCATAGCAAACCTCCAGACAGTTCCTAACATGGACAGAGGTGTCAGCAGAGAGCACTGTGGTCAGACAGAAAAGAAATTCAAAAGGATATATATATTATATGTAGTATACAGCAGCTGAGAAGTGCTGGAAGGATTAAGATTTTTAAATAGAAGTAATTTACAAATCTGTTTAACTTTCTGGCACCTGTTGATTAAAACAAAAAAATTTTTTCCACTGGAGTACCCCTTTAAGATCACAAATAGAGATGAGCGAACTTACAGTAAATTCGATTCGTCATGAACTTCTCGGCTCGGCAGTTGATGACTTATCCTGCGTAAATTAGTTCAGCTTTCCGATGCTCCGGTGGGCTGGAAAAGGTGGATACAGTCCTAGGAAAGAGTCTCCTAGGACTGTATCCACCTTTTCCAGCCCACGGGAGCACCTGAAAGCTGAACTCATTTATGCAGGAAAAGTCATCAACTGCCGAGCCGAGAAGTTCGTGACGAATCGAATTTACTGTAAGTTCGCT
Organism: Hyla sarda; assembly: GCF_029499605.1. Lineage (NCBI taxonomy): Eukaryota > Metazoa > Chordata > Amphibia > Anura > Hylidae > Hyla > Hyla sarda. Next base: position 120,343,510 of record NC_079198.1, on the reverse strand, counting down.
CATCTCTAATCACAAAGCATGGACATGGTTAGCAGACATTAACTTGGGACATTTTTCTTACCTGAAATTTTTATTCGAGATTACATATAAAATAAGGGTTATATGCCAACCTTTTCCAAACGGTTCCCAGCAAATCACCCGAAAAATTATGAAGAGGGAAGTGCCTAAAACTTACGTTTTATTGATATGCATTAAAATTCACCCAAAAAAAGAACACGTGATTCCCAAATGGTGCACAATAACTGATCAATTTGTCCCCGTTTCACATACAATCATGTAGAACCTAAAAGGTTTCACCTATAATCATGCGGAACTCATTTAGCTAAATGCTGTCAAGCAGTATATAGCAAAAATCATGTAGCACTTGTATAACACCGTGCCGTCATAAATGACCAATGGCAACCAATAATAGATTTTAGTATACCCTGCAGTGTAAGAGTCATATTACTGCAATAACAATAACTTATAGTTCCCAACGTACGTTTCTGTCCACCCGTGCACAACCTGCATCAGGGGGGGGCGTCCTCAGGGGATCTAATAACACAATGTATATATACAGTGCTCCCTCAAGTTACAATATTAATTGGTTCCAGGACGACCATTGTATGTTGAAACCATTGTATGTTGAAACCATTGTATGTTGACACCAGAACTCTATGGAAACCTGGTAATTGGTTCTGAAGCCCCAAAATGTCATCCAAAAATAGGAAAAGGTGAGGATTAAGTAGAAAACTAATATAGATAAAGCAAATCCTTATATATAAAAGTAATAAAGATCTGCTGGGAGCTGTAAATCACAGTTTATGTCCGTGTTTCCCAACCAGGGTGCCTCCAGCTGTTGCAAAACTACAACTCCCAGCATGCCCGGACAGCCAACGGCTGTCCGGGCATGCTGGGAGTTGTAGTTTTGCAACTACTGGAGGCACCCTGGTTGGGAAACAATGGTTTATGTAGAGGAGGGGGGCTTCTTCAGGGTCCTGTACAGTAAAAACTGTGTCCCAAATGGAGCCGCCCTTACTTGGTGTCCAAAAGAGCAGCTAACCCTGGCACAGGTAAAGAGTAGTACAGAACTTGTAGTTCCTCCCTGTACTGTAGGGGGCGCTACCAGACACCAGTCAGTGCATGCACTTCAGTAATACAGATAAAGAGTAGTACAGAACATGTAATACCTCCCTGTACTGTAGGGGGTGCTACCAGACACCAGTCAGTGCATACACTTCAGTAATACAGGTAAAGAGTAGTACAGAACTTGTAGTTCCTCCCTGTACTGTAGGGGGCGCTACCAAACACCAGTCAGTGCATGCACTTCAGTAATACAGGTAAAGAGTACAGAACATGTAATACCTCCCTGTACTGTAGGGGGTGCTACCAGACACCAGTCAGTGCATGCACTTCAGTAATACAGGTAAAGAGTACAGAACATGTAATACCTCCCTGTACTGTAGGGGGCGCTACCAGACACCAGTCAGTGCAGGCGCCAAGATAGTCGTGTCAATCCATATGAGCCTGCAGTGGCAGGTCTCCAGCCTTGATTTCCTCGCGTGGCAATGAAATTTTATTTCCTGGAGTCTGAAGGCGGCACAAAGATGGGTAAAGGATCTTGACCATCTATGTGCCACCGAAATATGACCAGGAATGTTATTTTTGTGTATCTTTGTCATATAACGTGTACCTGTCATATTACAGAAAAAATAATGCTTATAATGTTCCTCACTAGGTCATGCAGAAGCTTTACGTCTTTTCTATGTGTCTAGCTTCTGTATTTGGCCCACAAATCCCTCTCTTCTGCTGTGCAATCATTCTGATATCCACTGCTCAGGAAGGGTAGTGTCTGAGGCAAGCACTGAGCCTGTCCTCACTCACCATGCATTTTTTCCTCCCTGAGTCTGCTGTGCTGTGGTGTCATCCAATCACTGCAGTCTGCTCTGTAACCCCCGGCTTTCTGTTTTCATACTGCAGAGAGATAGACAGGAGTGAGCACAGAGGAGTGTTGGTCCTGCCCTCACTTTCTGGACTTTGTCCCAACCTGTGCTTCAGCTGGGACAAAGATGATGCTGCAGCCGGACAGGATTATGTTCTGGATGGTATGGGGACCCCTAGTGGTCTTTTTTATTTTTTTTAATAAGCCATGATTTTTATGAAAATTTGATAAAATGTTTTTATGAAGTATATTAGAAAGTGTTTTGCCAAGATGTACAACATATAAAAAATATTGGATTCCGACAGTGCCCATTTAATCCACCCAATACCTGACAGTAATGAGCTCTTCTCCAGGTTGTTTTTTTTACTGCTGCAGCTCCTCATGCATCTTCTTTCTGTACTCTGCACAATCTGGTCTCTGCACCTCCTGTCTCTTCCTCTTTTACAAACTTTTTTTCTCGCCTCTTGCTCCTCTGCACATACATTGGTCTCTGTAGCTCCCCCTTCTTCTGTCTCCTGTGCAAACACATTGGTCTCTGTGGCATCCCTAGCCTCTTCCTCCTCTGTACACTCTGATCTCTTAGGCTTTCCGTGTCTCTTCCTCCTCTGTACACTCCGATCTCTGAGGCTCTTACTGTCCCTTCCTCCTCTGCACACTCTGATCTCTGAGGCTCTTCCTGTCTCTTCCTCCTCTGCACACTCTGATCTCTGAGGCTCTTCCTGTCTCTTCCTCCTCTGTACACTCTGATCTCTGAGGCTCTTACTGTCCCTTCCTCCTCTGCACACTCTGATCTCTGAGGCTCTTCCTGTCTCTTCCTCCTCTGCACACTCTGATCTCTGAGTCTCTTCCTGTCTCTTCCTTCTCTGCACACTGTAATCTGTGAGGCTTTTTCTGCCTCTTCCTCCTTTGCACATTCTGTTCTCTGTGGCTCTTCCAGCTTCTTCCTTCTCTGCTCCCTCGTATCTCTGAGACTCTTCTTGCCTCTTCCTCCTCTGCGCACACTGATCTCTGAGGCTCTTCCTGCCTCTTCCTCCTCTGTACACTCTGATCTCTGAGTCTCTTCCTGTCTCTTCCTCTTTTGCACACTTTGATCTGTGAGGTTCTTCCTGCCTCTTCTTTCTCTGCACACTGTGATCTTTGAGGCTCTTTCTGCCTCTTCCTCCTCTGCACACTGTGATCTCTGAGGCTCTTCCTGCCTCTTCCTCCTCTGCACACTCTGATCTCTGAGGATTTTTCTGCCTCTTCCTCCTTTGCACATTCTGTTCTCTGTGGCTCTTCCTGCCTCTTACTTCTCTGCTCACTCGTATCTCTAAATCTCTTCTTCCTTTGCACACTCTGATCTCTGAGGCTCTTTCTGCCTCTTCTTCCTCTGCACACTCTGATCTCTGAGGCTCTTCCTGCCTCTTCCTCCTCTGTACACTCTGATCTCTGAGAGTCTTACTGCCTCTGCCTCCTCTGCACACTGTGATCTGTGAGACTCTTTCTGCCTCTTCTTCTTCTGCACAGCTGATCTGTGAGGCTCTTCCTGCCTCTTCCTCCCCTGCACACTCTGATCTCTGAGGCTCTTCCTGCCTCTTCCTCCTCTTCACACTCTGATCTCTGAGGCTCTTCCTGCCTCTTCCTCCTCTGCACACTCTGATCTCTTAGGCTCTTTCTGTCTCTTCTTCCTCTGTACACTCTGATCTCTGAGGCTCTTCCTGTCTCTTCCTCCTGTGTACACACTGATCTCTGAGGCTCTTCCTGTATCTTCCTCCTCTGCAAACTCTGATCTCTGAGGCTCTTTCTGTCTCTTCTTCCTCTGTACACTCTGTTCTCTGAGGCTCTTCCTGTATTTTCCTCCTGTGTACACTCTGACCTCTGAGGCTCTTCCTGTCTCTTCCTCCTGTGTACACACTGATCTCTGAGGCTCTTCTTGCCTCTTCCTCCTCTGTACACTCTGATCTCTTAGGCTCTTCCCCCTCTGCACACTCTGATCTCTGAGGCTCTTCCTGTCTCTTCCTCCTGTGTACACTCTGATCTCTGAGGCTCTTCCTGTCTCTTCCTCCTCTGTACACTCTGATTTCCGAGGCTCTTCCTGTCTCTTCCTCCTCTGTACACTCTGATCTCTGAGGCTCTTCCTGTCTCTTCCTCCTCTGTACACTCTGATCTCTGAGGCTCTTCCTCCTCTGTACACTCTGATCTCTGAGGCTCTTCCTGTCTCTTCCTCCTCTGTACACTCTGATTTCTGAGGCTATTCCTGTCTCTTCCTCCTCTGTACACTCTGATCTCTGAGGCTCTTTCTGTCTCTTCTTCCTCTGTACACTCTGATCTCTGAGGCTCTTCCTGTATTTTCCTCCTCTGTACACTCTGATCTCTGAGGCTCTTCCTGCCTCTTCCTCCTCTGTACACTCTGATTTCTGAGGCTCTTCCTCCTCTGTACACTCTGATCTCTGAGGCTCTTCCTGTCTCTTCCTCCTCTGTACACTCTGATTTCTGAGGCTCTTCCTGTCTCTTCCTCCTCTGTACACTCTGATCTCTGAGGCTTTTTCTGTCTCTTCTTCCTCTGTACACTCTGATCTCTGAGGCTCTTCCTGTCTCTTCCTCCTCTGTACACTCTGATCTCTGAGGTTCTTCCTGTATCTTCCTCCTCTGTACACTCTGATTTATGAGACTCTTCCTGTCTCTTCTTCCTCTGTACACACTGATCTCTGAGGCTCTTCCTGTCTCTTCCCCCTCTGTACACTCTGATTTATGAGGCTTTTCCTCCTCTGTACACTCTGATCTCTGAGGCTTTTCCTCCTCTGTACACTCTGATCTCTGAGGCTCTTCCTGTCTCTTCCTCCTCTGTACACTCTGATTTATGAGGCTCTTCCTCCTCTGTAGACTCTGATCTCTGAGCCTCTTCCTCCTCTGTACACTCTGATCTCTGAGCCTCTTCCTCCTCTGTACACTCTGATCTCTGAGGCTCTTCCTCCTCTGTACATTCTGATCTCTGAGGCTCTTCCTCCTCTGTACACTCTGATCTCTGAGGCTCTTCCTGTCTCTTCCTCCTCTGTACACTCTGATTTATGAGGCTCTTCCTCCTCTGTAGACTCTGATCTCTGAGCCTCTTCCTCCTCTGTACACTCTGATCTCTGAGGCTCTTCCTCCTCTGTACACTCTGATCTCTGAGGCTCTTCCTCCTCTGTACACTCTGATCTCTGAGGCTCTTCCTCCTCTGTACACTCTGATCTCTGAGGCTCTTCCTGTCTCTTCCTCCTCTGTACACTCTGATCTCTGAGGCTCTTCCTCCTCTGTACACTCTGATTTATGAGACTCTTCCTCCTCTGTACACTCTGATCTCTGAGGCTCTTCCTGTCTCTTCCTCCTCTGTACACTCTGATTTATGAGGCTCTTCTTGTCTCTTCCTCCTCTGTACACTCTGATTTATGAGGATCTTCCTCCTCTGTACACTCTGATCTCTGAGGCTCTTCCTCCTCTGTACACTCTGATTTATTAGGCTTTTCCTCCTCTGTACACACTGATCTCTGAGGCTCTTCCTGTCTCTTCCTCCTCTGTACACTCTGATCTCTGAGCCTCTTCCTCCTCTGTACACTCTGATCTCTGAGGCTCTTCCTCCTCTGTACACACTGATCTCTGAGGCTCTTCCTGTCTCTTCCTCCTCTGTACACTCTGATCTCTGAGCCTCTTCCTCCTCTGTACACTCTGATCTCTGAGCCTCTTCCTCCTCTGTACACTCTGATCTCTGAGGCTCTTCCTGTCTCTTCCTCCTCTGTACACTCTGATCTCTGAGCCTCTTCCTCCTCTGTACACTCTGATCTCTGAGGCTCTTCCTGTCTCTTCCTCCTCTGTACACTCTGATTTATGAGGCTTTTCCTCCTCTGTACACTCTGATCTCTGAGGCTCTTCCTGTCTCTTCCTCCTCTGTACACTCTGATTTATGAGGCTCTTCCTCCTCTGTAGACTCTGATCTCTGAGCCTCTTCCTCCTCTGTACACTCTGATCTCTGAGCCTCTTCCTCCTCTGTACACTCTGATCTCTGAGGCTCTTCCTCCTCTGTACACTCTGATCTCTGAGGCTCTTCCTCCTCTGTACACTCTGATCTCTGAGGCTCTTCCTGTCTCTTCCTCCTCTGTACACTCTGATTTATGAGGCTCTTCCTCCTCTGTAGACTCTGATCTCTGAGCCTCTTCCTCCTCTGTACACTCTGATCTCTGAGGCTCTTCCTCCTCTGTACACTCTGATCTCTGAGGCTCTTCCTCCTCTGTACACTCTGATCTCTGAGGCTCTTCCTCCTCTGTACACTCTGATCTCTGAGGCTCTTCCTGTCTCTTCCTCCTCTGTACACTCTGATCTCTGAGGCTCTTCCTCCTCTGTACACTCTGATTTATGAGACTCTTCCTCCTCTGTACACTCTGATCTCTGAGGCTCTTCCTGTCTCTTCCTCCTCTGTACACTCTGATTTATGAGGCTCTTCTTGTCTCTTCCTCCTCTGTACACTCTGATTTATGAGGATCTTCCTCCTCTGTACACTCTGATCTCTGAGGCTCTTCCTCCTCTGTACACTCTGATTTATTAGGCTCTTCCTCCTCTGTACACACTGATCTCTGAGGCTCTTCCTGTCTCTTCCTCCTCTGTACACTCTGATCTCTGAGCCTCTTCCTCCTCTGTACACTCTGATCTCTGAGGCTCTTCCTCCTCTGTACACACTGATCTCTGAGGCTCTTCCTGTCTCTTCCTCCTCTGTACACTCTGATCTCTGAGCCTCTTCCTCCTCTGTACACTCTGATCTCTGAGCCTCTTCCTCCTCTGTACACTCTGATCTCTGAGGCTCTTCCTGTCTCTTCCTCCTCTGTACACTCTGATCTCTGAGCCTCTTCCTCCTCTGTACACTCTGATCTCTGAGGCTCTTCCTGTCTCTTCCTCCTCTGTACACTCTGATTTATGAGGCTTTTCCTCCTCTGTAGACTCTGATCTCTGAGGCTTTTCCTCCTCTGTACACTCTGATCTCTGAGGCTCTTCCTGTCTCTACCTCCTCTGTACACTCTGATTTATGAGGCTCTTCCTCCTCTGTAGACTCTGATCTCTGATCTCTGAGCCTCTTCCTCCTCTGTACACTCTGATCTCTGAGCCTCTTCCTCCTCTGTACACTCTGATCTCTGAGGCTCTTCCTCCTCTGTACACTCTGATCTCTGAGGCTCTTCCTCCTCTGTACACTCTGATCTCTGAGGCTCTTCCTCCTCTGTACACTCTGATCTCTGAGGCTCTTCCTCCTCTGTACACTCTGATCTCTGAGGCTCTTCCTCCTCTGTACACTCTGATCTCTGAGGCTCTTCCTGTCTCTTCCTCCTCTGTACACTCTGATCTCTGAGCCTCTTCCTCCTCTGTACACTCTGATCTCTGAGGCTCTTCCTGTCTCTTCCTCCTCTGTACACTCTGATCTCTGAGCCTCTTCCTCCTCTGTACACTCTGATCTCTGAGGCTCTTCCTGTCTCTTCCTCCTCTGTACACTCTGATCTCTGAGGCTCTTCCTGTCTCTTCCTCCTCTGTACACTCTGATCTCTGAGCCTCTTCCTCCTCTGTACACTCTGATCTCTGAGCCTCTTCCTCCTCTGTACACTCTGATCTCTGAGGCTCTTCCTGTCTCTTCCTCCTCTGTACACTCTGATCTCTGAGGCTCTTCCTGTCTCTTCCTCCTCTGTACACTCTGATCTCTGAGGCTCTTCCTGTCTCTTCCTCCTCTGTACACTCTGATTTATGAGGCTCTTCCTGTCTCTTCCTCCTCTGTACACTCTGATCTCTGAGCCTCTTCCTCCTCTGTACACTCTGATCTCTGAGGCTCTTCCTCCTCTGTACACTCTGATCTCTGAGGCTCTTCCTGTCTCTTCCTCCTCTGTACACTCTGATCTCTGAGGCTCTTCCTGTCTCTTCCTCCTCTGTACACTCTGATTTATGAGGCTCTTCCTGTCTCTTCCTCCTCTGTACACTCTGATCTCTGAGGCTCTTCCTGTCTCTTCCTCCTCTGTACACTCTGATTTATGAGGCTCTTCCTGTCTCTGTACACTCTGGTGCTGATGCTGCATCTCTCCTGCACTTCCCAGACTCACCTCAAGGGGCCGCATTCCGCCCTCAGCAGACTCATCCTCATCCTCCGCAGCCACTAGCGTCATCCATCACTTACCGCCCCGCCTTCTTCCTTGCACCTGATTGGCTGCAGTTTGTGCATTCTGCTCGGCTATTGGCTATAGGCCCTGCCTGTCATGTGACGCTAAACGTGTGTCCCGGCTCCGGCTCCGCTCGGTTTAGGGGCCTCAGTCAGAGCTAGACAGCCTAGGAAGAAGCATCGGGCCCCGGGAGGGTCAGGAAATCCTCACACTACAACACATCCCCGGCCTCAGTCCTCCAAGTGCCCCCGGGATTTCCATGGCGGGGCTCCCTTCCGCTGGATGACTGTCCCAGACCCACGGTAAGTCACGACAGCGCGTCAGATTGCGGGAGAGAATCGGGATAGTGGTCGGGGTGTGGCATCCTGACTGGGAGCACAACAGGGTGACATCAAGTGACGTAATTGCGGGCCAGCAGCTGATCCAGGGGCCGGCTGTGTTGTTATAATGCTCCGATGTCGCGATAGTGACATCATTTATCGCAGGAGAATCTGTGTCTGGCCTCAGGATGCGGGAAGTTTTATTATCCTGCGCCGAGTGCGGAGAATCCTCCCTGATGTGACAGATCGCATACAATGTCATGTGGATGTGTGTGATACAATGTATCAGTGATTATATAATCATATCACGATATATCCTATGTGTGTGTATATAAATAATATATTGATTTATGAGACATTGTTTCAGTGCGTGTATCTTTATATATATATTTATGATGCATTGTATCAGTGTTTGTATAGGTGTGTGATACAATGTATCAGTGATTATATAATCATATCACGATATATCCTATAAGTGTGTGTGTGTATATAGATATATATTTATGATGCATTGTATCAGTGTTTGTATAGGTGTGTGATACAATGTATCAGTGATTATATAATCATATCACGATATATCCTATAAGTGTGTGTGTGTATATAGATATATATTTATGATACATTGTATCAGTGTTTGTATAGGTGTGTGATACAATGTATCAGTGATTATATAATCATATCACGATATATCCTATAAGTGTGTGTGTGTGTGTGTATATAGATATATATTTATGATACATTGTATCAGTGTTTGTATAGGTGTGTGATACAATGTGTCAGTGTGACAGCTGTCACTATAGATGTGTTGTCTATGATGATTTGTGACATTGTATCCAGTCTATACTGTAAATGAGACATGATGATGTCACTGCTGCTGATGACCTCATCTGTCCTATAGATTAACCCCTTCATGTCCCTTATATGTTATTATGCCTGTATTATAAATGGCGGGGGGCTCTCAGTGTTGTGTATTGGGGTGATGCCCATATGATGGGGGCCCCAGGGCCAGATGGTTGGTGTGTGCAGACACAACAGGGCGTCAGCCGCCCATCTGTATGGTGGAGGATGCGGGCAATCACTGGGAGTCGCTTCATGCTGCATTTTCCTTGGGGGTTCCTCAGGGAGATATTAACCCTTTGACTATGTGGATGCTTATATCAACCCACTCACTGGCTGTCTGTGTGTTGGGGTGGGGGCTTTCCTAAGTATTAACCTCTTCATGACTAATGATATTGAAGGGTCCTCACTGAGACATATATATTGCATGTTGTGGGGCTGGAGGGTCTCCTCTGTGATCCCCCCCCCCCCCCACACCACAAGGCTGGTGACATATTTATGTCTCTGTGGCCCCCAACCCCTTCCCCTTCCTCTGCCACTGATGCGTTTTCTGAATCAGTCGCCCCCTGCTCCCCCCTCCCTTCCCCTGATCCATATTTTCTTCCAACATTACAGAGATCTGAGCAGCCTGTGTTCTCCGGCCAAATGAGCTTTACAGATGTCTGCTGGCCTGGATTCATGAGCTCCAGCAGCCATATTATGTGTGAGCCCAAGATGGCAGCTCTGTGCGTGGCCCCGGCCTCCTGCATCCTTGACAAGTATCCCATCCTATTGATCATATTAGCCACCGTCCTGTGACGTATCCGTGTATGGTACCGCGGCCTATAAATAATGCAGGGGATGGAGGTGCAGAGATGGGGGGGCCATAAATCTGTGCGCAAAGTGTCACACCAGAATAATGAATATATCTATCTATCTGTCTCATATCTATCTATATCATATCTAGCAACAGAAGAATGCAGCAGCACAAGGATATAGGTGAAACATGAACATGCAGATAAAACATGGAGAGCTATACAGCTATGGTGTAATAGATGCAAATGTGAAACTATGAGATAGTGAGGCACTTAGCTCACAAATTTGTCTCCGCCGGCGGTCAAATAGCTTGGACCGTCCCACCGCAATAAGGTGGCCTCATTGGGACGGACCCTACACTGTGAATATGCCTCTGTGTGAACAGTTCAGTAAGCATGGCAGGGTCTGGAACATCCAAGACACCTTATATACACACCTGCCATGCTTACTGAACTGTTCACACAGAGGCATATTCACAGTGTAGGGTCCGTCCCAATGAGGCCACCTTATCGCGGTGGGACGGTCCAAGCTATTTGACTGCCGGCGGAGACAAATTTGCGAGCTAAGTGCCTCACTATTTCATAGTTTCACATTTGCATCTATTACACCATAGCTGTATAGTCTCCATGTTTTATCTGCATGTTCATGTTTCACCTATATCCTTGTGCTGGCAGTGTGCTGCTGCATTCTTCTGTTGCTGTATATCTAGCCTAGTAGCGTGCACCTGTAGGCCAGGTCCATATAATAGTTTGGTATCAACTAAAGTGCTGGCTGACTTATTCTTTGTCTGTATCATATCTATCTATCTCATATCTATCTATCTATCTCATATCTATCTATCTATCTATCTCATATCTATCTCATATCTATCTATCTCATATCTATCTATCTCATATCTATCTATCTCATATCTATCTATCTCATATCTATCTATCTATCTATCTCATATCTATCTATCTATCTCATATCTATCTATCTATCTATCTATCTATCTCATATCTATCTATCTATCTCATATCTATCTATCTATCTCATATCTATCTATCTATCTATCTATCTCATATCTATCTATCTATCTCATATCTATCTATCTATCTATCTATCTCATCTATTTATCTACCTATCTATCTCATATCTATCTATCTCATATCTATCTACCTATCTCAAATCTATCTATCTATCTCCTATCTATCTATCTATCCTCTTCCTTATTTGCTATCTGTATTCTTTCTGATCAGTGTATGAGATCTGTGAGGACAGTATTTGGCCTACACATGTAGCAGGGCAGGGTCAGCCTTTTGCTCACGTATACACCTGATGTGAGGTATCATTGGCACTACACCCATCAGCCATAACAGTAAAACCACTGACCTGTAAGGTGAATAACATGAATTGTCTGGTGACATTTGGGGGTGGTTTCTGTGCATTAGGAGAAAGTAACCAGTCATTTTAGGAGTTGATGTTGGAAGCAGAAAAAAAATGGGCAAAGTGTAAAGATGTGAGTGACAAGTAGTGATGTGTAGACGACCAGGTCAGGGCATCTCCAGAATGGCCGCTCTTGTGCAGTGTTTCCGGCATGTAGTGGTTATTGCCAAAAGTGCAGCAAGAAAGCACAAGCGGTCACCGGAGACATAGTCATGGGTGCCCAAGGTGCACTGATGTGTGTGGTGGGAGAAGGCTATCCCATCCGATCCTACAGAAGAGCTACTGTATTGGAAGGATAAAGATTTTTTAATAGAAGTAATTTACAAATCTGTTTAACTTTCTGGCACCAGTTGATTTAAAAAAATAAATAAAAAAAAAAAAAAAATGTTTTCCACCAGAGTACCCCTTTTAATCGGATCGATCATCTTCTCGTCAAGGCCGCACATCACACCTTACAGGATCTGTCGGTGATACCACAGGACACATCACAGGTCTATGGAGTCTAGACCTTGAATTTTTGTTTGATCAGTGTTTACAAGTAGTAGTTCATAGATAATGGTACATAATGTCTGAATAGAGCAGAGTTTTCCAAACATTGTGCCTTGATCTGTTGTAAAACTACAACTCCCAGCATGCCCGGACAGCCGTCGGCTGTCCGGGCATGCTGGGAGTTGTAGTTTTGCAACAGCTGGAGGCACCCTGGTTGGGAAACTGGGGTATAGGGAGAGAGATATCGGCCAGAAGGGACCACCACAATGACTTGTGGTTCAGGCAGTAGGATTATTTTCTTGCTACAGCTCTTCATCTTACTTTGCTTTCCATACTACGTGTATACCTGCAGCATGATCTTAAAGGGGTACTCCAGCGAAATGTTTTTTTTTTTTTTTTTTTAAATCAACTGGTGCAAGAAAGCTAAACAGATTTGTGAATGACTTCTATTTAAAAATCCTCATCCTTCCAGTACTTCTCAGCTGCTGTATGCTCCACAGGAAGTTCCTTTTTCTTTTTGAATTTCTTTCCAGTCTGACCACAGTGCCCTCTACAAGCCTCTGTCAAGAGCAGGAGAGGTTTGCTGTGGATATTTGTTCCTGCTCTGGACAGTTCCTGACATGGACAGAGATGTCAGCAGAGAGCACTGTGGTCAGACAGAAGAGAAATTTAAAAAAGAAAAGAACTTCCTGTTTAGCATACAGCGGCTGATAAATACTGGAAGGGTTAATATTTTTAAATAGAAGTAATTTGCAAATCTGTTTAACTTTCTGGCACCAGTTGACTTAAAAAAATAAATAAATAAAAGAAAATGTTTATTTTTTAGTGGAGTACCCCTTTAAAGGGGTTATTCTTGTCTCCAGAAAGTTAAACAGATTTGTAAATTACTTCTATTAAAAAATCTTAATCCTTTCAGTACTTATGAGTTTCTGAAGTTAAGGTTGTTCTTTTCTGTCTAAGTGCTCTCTGATGACATGTGTCTCGGGAACCGCCCAGTTTAGAAGCAAATCCCCATAGCAAACCTCTTCTAAACTGGGCGGTTCCCGAGACACGTGTCATCAGAGAGCACTTAGACAGAAAAGAACAACCTTAACTTCAGAAGCTCATAAGTACTGAAAGGATTAAGATTTTTTTAATAGAAGTAATTTACACATCTGTTTAACTTTCTGGAGCCAGTTGATATATATAAAAAAAAAGTTTTTTTCCTTGATAACCCCTTTAACTCCACAAAATATCACGGTGTGGAAAAGGCTGAGCGCTCGGCTCTGCTTCATTGATAGGAATGCATTTAGCGGCACAGTACTCCATTGGACTGCTATGGTAGTATTACTATGCCCAAGTGACAAATTCACTCCTGCCGCATCTAAAAATCTCGGCTCTGCTTCATTTGTGTGAATTGATATGATTCGCTCCTGATCACGGTGTATTCAGTCAGACTCTGGATGTAAATGGACCCTCTTTGATGGCTGAAGATTCGCAACTCAAGGGTCACTTTGCATATGAAACGTTACCCGGCACCTGTTCGTCTGCTGGTGACACGAGGGATTTGATTCCCCAACCCCCCCCCCCGATGCGACGACCAGTGCACATCACCACTGCAGCTTGCATCTCTCTCAGGCACAAGTGCTTCCTTATGATGTCACTGAGCCGGTTACCATGGAAACAGGATGACGAAAAAAGAAGAGAAAAAAAAGGGGGGAACCTGGTGTGCAGGAATCGCACAAGACCAATGTTCCCAGCACAGACTAGTGATTTATCAAAGCAGGATTTCTCATTGAGGTGATGTCGTCCGTGATTCAACCGCGTCGTCATCGGTGGCTGGGAGTGAGTGGTGGCGGGGACTGACATGTTCCTGGTTCGTCTTGGAAAGCTGAGATAGCAGAGCCGAGTCTGTCTTGGAAGTGGTGCATGATGCATTATATGTAGATGGAGTGATGGGATTTATTATTATTATTTTTATATATTGAGCAGTGCCAGGTATGTATATACATATGTGTGTGTGTGTGTGTGTGTGTGTGTATATATATATATATATATATATATATATATATATATATATATATATATAGCTTTTTTGGTAGGCAGCACTTCCGAAAAAATGGATATGGTGCAAGCAGTCTAGGGGCCCTGGTCTTGGGTCCAATTCATACAAAACATAAAGGATGACCGCAGCACTCAATAGTAGTGAAAAGATCAAAAAAGTGGCTTTATTCCAAAAGCAAACAGCAGCGACGTTTCGGTGTTCTCACATCAGCTTGAGAATGGTGTTGTGAGAACACCGAAACGTCGCTGCTGTTTGCTTTTGGAATAAAGCCACTTTTTTGATCTTTTCACTACTGAGTGCTGGGGTCCTCCTTTATGTTATATATATATATATATATATATATATATATATATTTACTAGGAAAGCAGCACAACCCAAAAGCAAAAGTGCAAAAAAATTAGGGGGTGCAAGCGACTAGTAGGGTCCAGTGTGAGACCCCAATCCAGGTACAGCAATGCAAGATAGTCGCAGCACTCCAGGTGTAGAAAAATAAAAAGTGGCTTTATTCACACCTGTATTTGTGAATAAAGCCACTTTTTATTTTTCTACACCTGGAGTGCTGATATATATATATATATATATATGTATATGTATATGTATATGTGTGTGTGTGTGTAAAATGTTTAAACATTCTTCAAAACCTGCACCACACCTGTCCTCCGGTTGGGTGTGGTAAGGCAGCTCAGTTCTGTTGAAGTACAGTGACCCCCCAACCTACGATGGCCCCAACATACGATCATTTCAACATGCGATGGCCTCAGAGTCCATCGCATGTTGAAGGCAGCATCAACATACGATGCTTTTATATGTCGGGGTCATAGCATAAACAGCTATCCGGCAGCGCAGACTGCTTCAGCTGCCACCGGATAGCCGTTTACGGTGCCCCGTGTGGTCCGGTGACGATCACTTACCTGTCCTCGGGGCTCCGGCGCGTCCTCTTCGGGATCCTCTGCATCGTTGGCGCTCTCCATCATCGTCATCACGTCGCTGCGCACGCCGTCCCGTCATCCAATAGGAGCGGTGTGCGTAGCGGCGTGATGGCGGCGACAGAGAGCAAGGATGCCGGGGAAGCAGAAGCCTTGCCGGATCGTCGGGGGACACCCCGGGGACGCAGCGACAGCGATGGACGGCGACATCCAGGGCAGCGGTGACGGTCCGGAGCGGTGGTGACAGGTGAGTACAACCTCCTATACCAGTGGTCTTCAACCTGCGGACCTCCAGATGTTGCAAAACTACAACTCCCAGCATGCCCGGACAGCCGTTGGCTGTCCGGGCATGCTGGGTGTTGTAGTTTTGCAACATCTGGAGGTCCGCAGGTTGTAGACCACTGTCCTATACTTTACATTGCACGGATCCCTCAACATACGATGGTTCATTTGGAACGGATTACCATCGTATGTTGAGGGACCACTGTAAATGGAGTCAAGTTGTAATACCACATACGACCAGAAGGCAGGTGTGGTGTTATTCTGGATAACTCCTTTAAATTTGTCCTTCACTGGTGCAGACAGACTATACCCCGGTGACAACAAAGATGGTTAGCACCATCTCTAACATGTAGTGTACACGTAGTGCTGGTCTGTTATGAATGTAACTTATTCGCTGGTGCTTGGTGCCCTGGAATAATAATGGGCATCATACCTAAAGGTGCTGTTTGAATCGTTGATACTTTCTTATACATATTGCCGGGTTCAAGGGGGCGGAGCGTGACACCAAAGAGGGAATCAATGTGTCAAGCTCTGTCGCTCCAGGTCGCTGCACTAAAGTATAAGTCTAGGCTTCCAAAGTCTCAACATGCTGCAATTTTGGAAAACTGCCACTGAGCCCAAAACTGCAGAAAAGCGCCAAAGAGGAGTGAAAAAAAAAAAAGCCAAAGAGAAAAATAGCATTTCATAAATCCCTTTTGACTTTCAGCTAACATCTGGTTGCAGCTAAAAAAAAAAAAAAAAAAAAACCTTCTGTGCAACATTTGGGGAGTTTTTTGGGGGCATTTTGATAAAAGCCAAAAAAAAAAAAATTATAATAAAACCTTGCCTAACTGTGTATTAAAGGAAAACTGTCAGCTGCTAACTGGCACCGGCCGGGCTAACTGGCACTCTGACGTCAGTGCCCCCTGCCGCAGCGCCGCCCAACTCATTAATATTCCTCCCCTCTCTCTTCATTACAGAGTGGGGAGAAGAGGGAGAGGCAGAGGGAGGGGAGGAATATTGATGAGCTGGGCGGCCGGCGGCACTGACATCAGATTGCCAGTTAGCCCAGCCGGTGCCAGTTAACTGACAGTTTTCCTTTTAAGTAGTGTTCCAAGGATTCTGATGTGGCAAAACTACAACTCCCAGCATGCCCGGACAGCCGTTGGCTGTCCGGGCATGCTAGGAGTTGCAGTTTTGCAACATCCAGAGGGCCACCGTTCGGAGACCACTGATGACCCAATGACAAATACTTTAGGCTCTTGCTCACACTAAGCGGATTCTGCTTCGAAATCCGCATTAAAAGTACATGTTATACACTTCACTTTGATTTTAATAGGTCATTTATGTCACAATTCACACAGGGTCATGCCAATTCTTGATGCATTTATTTTTTTCCTATTGAAGACAATGGGAATTTGGCATTCTCCACCGAATTCACTTTGAAATGGAATTCGGTGCGGTCTTGGTCTGGATTTGCATCAAAATACAAAATGCATGTGTTTAAAAAAATAAAAATAAAAAATAAAAATCTTCAAAATCTTTTGTTAGAAATTATCCTTTTTTTTAAACAAATTAATTAAATTAATTTTTATTTATTTTTTAATTGTATTTTTTTTTATTTATTTATGTATTTATTAATTTTTAGAAACCCATATTTAAAATCTTTGAGTTTCTATGTGGATTTTAGATGAGAATTTTTTTTTTTTTTTATTAAAGTTTTCAAAAGTATTGGAATTTTATAGCCAGAAACAACTAAAATTGTACTCCAAAAACCCTGTGTGAACATAACCGTATGCCAAGTATTGCTACAGTTGAATCTGTTTACTATTGATACATTTGTTGCAAAACATTTACAAACAAACAAACAATGTAACAGATGATAAGATTCCAGCTTTATT
This sequence comes from Hyla sarda, assembly GCF_029499605.1. Taxonomy (NCBI): domain Eukaryota; kingdom Metazoa; phylum Chordata; class Amphibia; order Anura; family Hylidae; genus Hyla; species Hyla sarda. The sequence goes on along the minus strand of NC_079198.1, from coordinate 120,326,448 downwards.
CTTCCAGGGGAAGTTTAGGCAATGGAAAAAGATGCGCCATTTACTTTCCGGACTCCATTGTGCTATATAAGTGATGGTCCATGTTGTGGACCCAGGACGTTCGGTGGTTCGCGGTCTTGGTTGTTGGCGGTTTGATACATAGGGTGGGCGCCTGACATATCATGTGGTGGGAACCGTTCCTTCATTCTTCAGCAATCTGCGCTCACATAACTGGGGCGTTACTCTGTATTGGTGTTTCCCAACCAGTGTGCCTCCAGCTGTTTCGAAACTACAATACTCTCAACATTCCTGAGAGTAGAGAGTTGTAGTTTTACAACAGCTGGAGGCATGCTGGTTGGGAAACACTTCTCTATATGAATATGTGAAATTCCCATGGGATACCCTAGTCCAGTGGCCTCCAAACGGTGGACCACCAGCTGTTTCAAAACTACAACTCCCAGCATGCCCGGACAGCCGTTGGCTGTCCGGGCATGCTGGGAGTCGTAGTTTTGCAACATATGGAGACGTTATACGGCAGCATTATGGTCGTCTGAATGAGGCCTCTTATTCAAGTCATGGTTCACATACTGCAGTAAAGTGCAATGCAGCAAAACGATGCATATTGTCACAGTGGTTGCCCCCCTTTCACACGATTGGTTGTTGGGCGCAATCCTTTCTTGCCCATGCCATTATTTTATTGGCTGTGACTTTAGAAGGCCATACACTTTAGATGTCTACTAAACCCAAACAACTGCCCCATTCACTTGCGTGCTGGATTTGCACGAGCGTCCATGTTTTCCCAATAGGGAGAGAAGATTAAGGGGGAGACTTATCAAAAGCTAACCAGTGCCCCATTTATTTTTTAGAGGGCTTTATTTTATTTTATTTTTTATAAAGTAAAGGGGAACGCTGGTAAAAATCTTTTTCTCCTATATGCCTGAGCTGCCAGAATAAAAATAATAATAAACTTTGACTCCCTTTCCGCCGCTCGCCCGGTGCCGCTGGTCTCCCCGTCCTTCAGCCCCGGTTTTCTTCCGGGGCTTGATGCCCGATACATCACAATGCATTCAGCTAATCACCGGCCGCAGCGAAGTCCCTCCTTCCTGGTGCCCGGGCCCGTTACATCACACTGCTACTTATCCTATCAGTGGCCGAGGCGGGACATCCCTGTGGCTGATGATTAGCCTCAGTGTGATGTGTTGGGCACCAGAAGCCGTAACAACATTATGGCCGAAGGACAGGGGACCGATTCCAGCAGCATTGAGGGGCGGTAGAATGTAAGTCAAGGTTTTATTTATTTTTTTCCAGAATATAGGATAAAGAGTATAGGATAAAGTTACATTTTCGCTGGTGTTCTTCTTTTTAAGAAGCGATCGGATTGGTTGCTTTCGGCAGCCGGTCAACTTTTCCTCTGCACGGGTTTAAACCTCTCTTCAGGGTAGGGTCACACGGAACGCATCCGCAGTGTATTTTACGCTGCGGATCTGCCCATGACCCGACCCTAAATTGTGCCTCCAGCTGTTCCTCCCTGTGTGCTGTTCGCAGGGGCAATGTGCCGCTCCGAGCAGCCACACAGGCCTGCGAGTCACCATGCGTACTAGCAGTGTACTCACAGAGTGGCCACGATGTCGGAGTACACTGCACAGGCGCGCGATTACTCGCAAGACCCTGTGTGGCTGCGCGGAGCAGCACACGGGGGGAAACAGCTGGAGGCACAATTTAGGGTCATGTCATCGGCATAAAATCTGCTGCGGATCAGTTCCGTGTGACCCTACCCTTAAGGCCGTGTTCAGACGGCGTAAAAAAATCTTAGTTCAGAAATTTTGTTGAGTCTCATTGTTTTCAACAGGATTCTGCTGCACCATGCACACGGCAGAAACATCTGGCGCAGAAATTTCAATTCGGTCCCCTGTGAAAAGAATTGACTTGTCAATTGTTTTGGCAGAACCCGCTCTTAAATGCATTGCCGTCCATGGAGATTGCGCATTTCCGAGCCGTCCTAGTGCCAGCATGTTCTGCTGGGGCCCGCTATATGCAGAATGTCCTCCCTAAATTTTCCGGCCGGACATTTCGCCGTGTGACCAAACCCTAAAGACTATAGTCACATGGCAAAATTTCCGCACATCTATTTTGCACCAATTCCACATCCACATTCATTTGGTTGGTTTCTGGCTTTTGCGGAATCGGTGCAAGTGTGAATGGGAGTGCGGAATCCCATTGAAGTCTATTGGGCTTTAATTTGAGGCGGCATCCGTGCGAAAATTCTGCCGTGTGACTATAACCTAAAGTCTCTACCAGACGCTTCTGGTGGCAGCTATTCCCTTGGGAAAATATTCAACATCCCGGATCCTCCTTTCCTGAAATATCTGCTATGAGGGGACTGTCAGGACACCCCTATACACATTAGACGATCTAATGGTGCCACCGAGAAGTATGTGTACCCAAAATCTGTGTAGAGGATTAATGGTGCCGTTGCCCATAGCAACCAATCAGATCGCTTCTTTTAATTTTCAGAGGCCTTGTTAAAAATAAAAGAAATCTGATTGGTTACTATGGGCAACTGCACCATTAATCCCCTACACAGGTTGTGTTTAATCTCCCCCTTTTTGTGTGCGTAATGCTCTCGATGTAGGATGTCATTGTTGGTTACTTTGTTGTCTGGCGAGGAGTATGTCGTGTGCTTTGTGTGTTGTGACCGAGTTATAATTACAGATGGAGTCTCTGTCATTACCGACTCATAGAACAGGTTCCTTTTTTATTACATTTATTTATTGCTGCGTCATAATATAACCACCCACCCAATCTATCCGCAGTCGTCTGCTCGTCCTATTGTATGCTCTCTTCATTACCTACCAGTCTAGGACTAAAAAGATCTAGATCAGTGTTTCCCAACCAGGGAGCCTCCAGCTGTTGAAAAACAACACAAAATTGTGCGGATTTTGGGGGGAGATTTATCAGAACCTGTCCTGAGGCAAAGTTGCCCAGTTGTCCATAGCAACCAATCAGATCGCTTCTTTCATTTCTCAGAGACCTTTTAAAAAATGAAAGAAGCGAGCTGATTGGTTGCTATGGACAACTGGTCAACTTTTCCTCTGGACGGGTTTTGATAAATCTCCCCCTTTGTGTGGAATTGGTGCAGAAATTCTGCATGCAAAATCCCATAGAAGTCTATTGAGCTTTCATTTGAGGCGGAATTCCACAAGCGGAAATTACGCCCATGTAAATCAACCCTTAGGGTACCTTCAGAGAATCAGATTTACAGCGTATTTTATGCTGCGGATCCGCCGCTGAAGGACCTCTGTATGCTGCCTTTACATGTGCCTGCTCGGAGCGGCAATACGCCGCTACGTGCAGACACACTGAAGCGATGTGTGCGTCGCCGCGCACACATTGTGGCCGCTCCCCCTGCTCTATGAGCTAGGCCGAGAGCTGCCGCGATGTGCGAGTATACTGCGCGTGCGCTCTCACATTGCAGTGTCTGCTCATAGCGGCGTATTTTTGCGCTCTGAGCAGGCACATGTAAAGGCAGCATACAGAGGTCCTTCAGCGGCAGATCCTCGGCGAAATACGCGTGCAAAATCCGCTCGTCTCAACGTACCCTTAAGCTATATTCACACAGCATAACTTCCATGCGACCCCCGAAAAAAATCGCCCTAGGAAAGTCTGCAAAATGTACTGCACATTGAATTGAATGGGGCTGTAACGTTTACATGGCAGAATTTCCGTTGCAGAATTCCTGCTGCGGAAATTATGCTTTCCGGAAATCTGCAAAAACATTCAACAGGTTATTACATTTTTTTTTGCTGAATTCCCTTTGAACTCAATTTGGCTTTGAATTTTGACAGAATTCAGCGTTTTGCCTACAAAAAAATGATGCCAAACTTGCGCAAAACTGCTAAAATTTCACAGCAAGCTTTACAAAATAGCGGATTTCCCACCATGTGAACACAGCCTGTCAGCTCTTTTTTTAGATACAGAATGGCGCTACAATCTTCAATGTATAGCCCCCCCAATCATTCTTCATTGCAGAACATTGCTGCTGATCAGTGGTCTCCAAACCAAAGACCCGCAGATGTTGCAAAACTACAACTCCCAGCATGCCCGGACAGCCGTTGGCTGTCCGGGCATGCTAGGAGTTGTAGTTTGGCAACAGCTGGAGGCACTCTGGTTGGGAAACGCTGATCTAGATGAAAACATCAATGGAGTCAAAGCAGCACAGAGCATTTCAGGAGATTGTATATTACATAGTTACATAGTTAGTACGGTCGAAAAAAGACATATGTCCATCAAGTTCAACCAGGGAATTGAAGGGTGGGGTGTGGTGCGATATTGGGGAAGGGATGAGATTTTATATTTCTTCATAAGCATTAATGTTATTTTGTTCCAGGAATGTATCTAATCCTGTTTTAAAGCTGTTAATTGTTCCTGCTGTGACCAGTTCCTGAGGTAGACCGTTCCATAAATTCACAGTATTGATGTTGTAGAGTCCTCAGTATATCTATCTGCGATCTGCCAATTCTATCCAGGCCGCTAGATTGTCACAAGAACATGGGAGCTCGATTTGCGGCCTCCGGCCTGGGTCATCTTTTATTTTTAATCTTATTATGCAACATGACTGGATATAAAGTAGGGACGGTTTCATGCTCAAGTTGCATGAAGCCATTGGGGGGTATTAATCAAGAGTAGTGTAGGTAAACGTCTTTTTACCCCTTTAATTTGTGTGGTGGTAAGGCTTCTTTTAGGGTGCATTCACACCACGTTTTTGCAATACAGTTCCCGTATCAGGTTTTTGATCAAAAACGGATTCCTCAAAACCTGACTAAACTGTATCAAAACGTGTGTACAAATTTCAACCCCTATACAGTTAAAAACCGTATACGGTTTTCAAAATGATGTCCGGTTGCATCCGTTTTGTAAGAAAAAAACATATACGTTTTTGACTTTTCACTCCATTATGAATAAAGTTGCACTTGTTTGATTGAAATTCTAAGAAAAAAACTGTGCAAAGTTAAAAACCCTATGGTGAAAACTGGATAGAACCGTATGCACATAGGGTTCTGTACGGTTGCCATTGACTCCCATGTTAAAAAAAAAAAAAAAAAAAAAACTATACGGTTTAATACAGTTTTTCACCTGGACCCAAAAAAAACGTGGTAGACTACTGTTTTGGGTACGGGAAAAATAACTGACAAAACCGTAGAGGATGTAAAACGGACACAACCTGATGCATCGCTTGGCATACGGTTTTCAATGGAGAGTCAATGTATACGGTTTTCAATATGGTTCTGTGCGGTTTTCACATTGAAAACGTATACGGGAACTGTACTGCAAAAACGTGGTGTGAATGCACCCTTACACTGCAGTTCAATGCCCGTCATTGAAACGGGAGAATAGCGGGAGAAAAAAAAATTATGCAACGTCGTTTTCTCCCGCTACTACTGTTAAAGAAAAAAAAAAGAAAACAACGCCCGACGGACCCCATAATAGTAAATGTCAGGAAAAAAAGAAAAGGAACGACCGATACCAGTGCCTGGTGTATTACCCTTAGTAACAGGAGCAGACGGGTCCAGTGATTGACCCAGAAACCATATAGATGGCCGTTCACCTTAGAGAGATGTAATATGCGCCTTTCGCCCCAGTGAAAATGGGGTACTTATAAATCCGGTGTCGCTGCTCAGCCTTCTGGGTTGCAGGAATAGGCGACACTGCTATCCTGGTACGAAGATAGGAAGTAGCTGGAGGAAAAAAAAACTTGTAGAATGGCGCTGCGGACTCCAAGGTAAGGATGCAAATGGACCAGGTAATGGAACAAAGGTTCTCAGCAGAACCGTTTATTCATACAGCAAAATAAAAAAAAAACGGTGATGACGCATTTCGGGAGGTGCCCTCCCTTCCTCAGATCAGAATGCCCTTGATGTGTCATCACCTGTTTTTTTTTATTTTGCTGTATGAATAAACGGTTCTGCTGAGAACCTTTGTACCATTACCTGGTCCATTTGCATCCTTACCTTGGAGTCCACAGCGCCATTCTAGTCTACAAGTTTTTTTTTTTCCTCCAGCTACTTCCTATAATAAATGGGATCTGTTGGGCCCCGTTGTGCCCTGTCCGGATAAGGCCCCTTTCACACTTCAGGTATCGTCCTGTAAAAACCTCCGTTATTACTCTCGGCAAAAGGTCCTGAAAACGTCCGTCAAAAAATCCCATTCATGTCAGTGGGATTTTTTTTTTAAACATCCTTTTGCATCAGTTACGTCCGCTTTTACTAATGTCAGTTATTTTTGCCGGCACAAAAGACGGTGCATGCACTAATTTTTGGCCGGCAAAAAAAAATGGTGAAAAACCGGACGTTAAAATTTTACATTGAAGTCTATGGGAACCGGATGTTCACATAAAACATACGTTATCATCAGTTATTGTCAGTTTTTTTTTAACATCTGTTTTTTTGTTCTGAGCATGCTCAGTACAGCTTTACAAAAAAAGGGTTAAAAAGCTGGTGAAAAATCGGATAAAAAATCGGATGATAACGGAAGAACAACATTGGGTTTTTAAAGAAGAAAACCATTAAAAACAATGGATGATGGTCATCAGTTATCATCCGTTATTATCAGTTATCATCCGTTATTATCAGTTATCATCCGTTATTATCAGTTATCATCCGTTCTTGTAAAATAACGGCAGTAAAAAAGCAGGATGATATCTGTAGTGTGAAAGGGGCCTTACGGACGTTAGAGGCGTACAAAATAAGAATAAAAAGAGCCTTACGTCCATTTTCCGAAGAGGCACAGCGGTAATGTGAAAGGGGCCTAACTGTGTACGTGTGCGCCCAATTTATTTCATGTGCAGGGCAGGTAATGAATCTGGCGCTGGTTTGCATTTTTACTCCTTTAGTTAATCCACTTTGTATGTTTCCTCCTCTGCAACTTTTTCTGTGACTTTTGACCCTGTACACCAAAATTTGCGCCTTTCTAAACCGTCTGTTCATAGGGGGAGATTTATCAAAACCTGTCCAGAGGAGAAGGGGCCCAGTTGCCCATAGCAACCAATCAGATTGCTACTTTCATTTTTAACAAGGCCTGTGCAAAATGAAAGAAACGATCTGATTGGTTGCTATGGGCAACTGGGAAACTCTGCACAGGTTTTGATAAATCTCCCCCATAGTCCTTTATCTTGGCTGGTGTAGATTTTCGCCTCAGCGCAGTTGTGCCAAAAGATGCGACATAACTGAAAAGTCGCTCACCATAAGTTCCCAACGACTGCATGATATCCACTGAAATCACCGCTCTTGTGTTTCTTTTAGAAAAACCGTCTTAATGAAAAGTCACAAAACTTCACTGTGCCAAAGAAAAGCTTTAAAGAACAGCAAAAAAAATAAAATAATAAAATAAAGAGTAAAATTATGAATATATTCCCCCAATTTGTCTCGATGGTGTTATGGAGCCAGGATGTAAATAATAATAATCACAGTGGCCCAGATTTATCAAAGTGTGTGAGAGAAAATATAGAGGGATTTTTCCACAGCAGCCAATCACAGCTCAGGTAACAATCTGAGGTAAAGTGAAAGCTGCGCTATAGGAAAATCCCTCCGTTTTTTCTCTCACACACTTTGATAAATCTGGGTCAGTGGGTGTACCTGGGGGTGACCAAAATGTTGTATTACAATGCTCGCGTGCAATGAAAGGATGACCCTGTAATATCACAGAAACAATCGAATCGCGATATTAGCATTTCCGTGCGCATAAAATCCTGCAATTATTACCTTGCATTTAAATCTTGGCATATTCATAGCATGGTTGAAATGATTCTGCTCATTGCGATCAGTGAGGAAGGCTACGTAGCCGATTGCAGATTGCACACTTGTCCTGTCTGGGCACGATGGGAGTTGTAGTTTTTGTCGCAGTTTGAGAGCATCAGGTCATCAGGTTGAGGAACTCTGCATTAAAGGGGTTATCCAGGAAAAAACTATATATATATATATATATATATATATATATATATATATATATATATAATATATATATATATATATATTGGCTCCAGAAAGTTAAACAGATTTGTAAATTACTTCTATTAAAAAATCTTAATCCTTTCAGTACTTATGAGCTTCTAAAGTTAAGGTTGTTCTTTTCTCTCTAAGTGCTCTCTGATGACACCTGTCTCGGGAACCGCCCAGTTTAGAAGCAAATCCCCATAGCAAACCTCTTCTAAACTGGGCGGTTCCAAAGACAGGTGTCATCAGAGAGCACTTAGACAGAAAAGAACAATCTTAACTTCAGAAGCTCATAAGTACTGAAAGGATTAAGATTTTTTAATAGAAGTAATTTACAAATCTGTTTAACTTTCTGGAGCCAGTTGATATATATATATATATGTTTTTTTTCCTGGAATACCCCTTTAATTTTAGTAAATGAGGCTGTGCCAGCACCCGCATGTGTGACTTGGCGTATGTACAGTGGAGTCCCGTGCACGCTTGAAGAAGAAGAAGAAGAAAGGGAAAACAAAAAGTATCCACCCTATATCTCCATAAACAAAGCAGATGAAAGGCACATCCTATATTTATAGGCTTTGGAGGAAGATGACCGCTTCCTCTGTCAGTGCCGGAATAAGACTTTATTGTTTTGTGCCCGTCCTCCTCCCGAGGCGCTGATTGTGTTTGGGTTTCATCTATAAAGTTGTGCGGATTTAGAAAAACATGGCTGCTTTCTGCCAAAAAAAAAAAAAAAATTTAAAAAAACAGCGCCACACCTGTACACAGGTTGTGTGTGGTATTGCAGCACCACCCCATTATCTTCACTGGAAGTGAGCTGCAGTGCAGCACTGTTCATTTATCATCTATATCAGTCCTCCAGCTGTTGCAAAACTACAACTCTCAGCATGCCCGGACAGCCGTTGGCTGTCCGGGCATGCTGGGAGTTGTAGTTTTGCAACAGCTGGAGGTCCACAGTTTGGAGACCACAGATCAGCAGCAATGTTCTGCAATGAAGAATGATTGGGGGGGGCTATACATTGAAGATTGTAGCGCCATTCTATATCTAAAAAATGCTGACAGGCTATGTTCACACGGCGGTAATTCCGCTATTCTGCAAAGCTTGCTGTGAAATTTTTTTGCAGTTTTGCATAATTTTGGCGTAATTTTTGTGTAGGCAAAATGCTGAATTCTGCCAAAATTCTACGCCCAATTGAGTTCAAAGGGAATTCAGCAAAAAAAATTGAATAACCGGTTCAATGTTTTTGCAGATTTCTGGAAAGCATAATTTCCGCTGCAGAAATTCTGCAGCGGAAATACTGCCGTGTAAATGGGACAGCCCCATTCAATTCAACCTGTGTGAAGTTGGCACCCCATGTTCTCAAAAGCTGAATATAAATACACCATTTGTTTGTAAATTTTGCTGAATTTCCTAGGGTGATTTTTCGGGGGTTGCATGGAAATTCCGTGGTGTGAACGTAGCCTAAGGGTCTATTCACACGGGCGCAATTTCCGCTTGTGGAATTCCGCTTGCGGAATTCCGTCTCAAATGAAAGCCCAATAGACTTCTATGGGATTCCACACGTCTGAATTACTGCATGCGGAATTTCCGCACCGCAGATTTTTTAGCGGGTTTTCCCCTGCGTATTTGAAAGGGGGCGGGCTCTTCTCGGCTGTCCGCAGCAGATTTATCGCAGCAGAATTTACGCTGAGGAAAATCCGCCGCAGTCCCTACTGACTTTAATGGGGCTTGCGGTGTACATTCCGCCGCGGAAAATCTGCTGCGGACAGCCGAGAAGAGCCCGCCCACTTTCAAGTACGCAGCGGGAAACCCACTAAAAAAAATCCGCGCTTGTGAACGTACCCTAAGGCAGCGTTCACACAGCCGTCTAGACCCGTCCCGTTCTCCTGTCAAAAATAAAAACTGACTTTAAAAAAAAATAAAAAACGGACAATAACGGATGTTATCTATTTGTATCCATTTGGATCCGTTATTGTTCAGTTAATACATTTTTTTTTTGTTTTGAGCATGCTCAGAAGAAAAAACGGATCAAATAACGGATTGAAAAAACGGATGCGAACGGATGACCTTAAAGGCTCATCCATTTCCCATAGACTTCGATGTTAAATTTACTGTATCCGTTTTCTTCTTCCGTTTTTATGGTGGAAGAATAAATACAGTATGTGCCGTTTTTTTTCTGCCGTCAAAAAAACGGAAATGAGCGTAGACGGGTGCAAACGGATGTAAATGGATTATAAAAAAAAAAATAAAAATCCCATTGACATGAATGGGATTTTTTAAAAACGGTTTTTAATCCGTTTACAGCCTGCAAGAACGGAACCGAAACGGGGATAAAAAAAAAATCGGGGACAGACGGCCGTGTGAACGCACCCTATGTGTTGATGCATAGTGGCCATGGGTAATGTTGTTGAATTGAAGTCAATGTTTATTTTCAGCGCTGTGAACTTAGTCAGTCTCCCCCCCCCCCCCCCCCAAAAAAAAATAGCTGCCTCTATGAAACGCAGCTGACGCGTGCGCAAAAGCCAAATAGAACGGAGTGAGAATGTCCTGCACTTGGCAAACTTTAGGAGTGTAAAAAGACCGAATCATCTTAGATGTTGGAATGATCTCATCTCGGGAGGGGGGGGGGGGGCTACGCTCTTTGTCTCGCCTCCCAGCCCCCTACCATCGCTCCTCACAGGTTCATTCCCTAACACTCCCTTGTTAGAGGTCAAATTCTTCACATCCAAATGCCAGGACAGCAAAAAACCCTCTATTATTCCAAATCCCCAGAGCTGGAGGAGTCATTTTCCACTCTGAGGTTTATTTTTCTTTGTGCTGAGTAGATGTGCAGTGTTCTGTATAACCTCCAAGATCTCGTCACCAAATGCGGCGTTCAGCGTTATAGCCCCATAGTTTTCTTTTATAGGTTAACTTGATGCTAATATAATATATATATATATATTTTTTTTTACAAAATTAAAACCTAAACGCGAGGGTCTATTTATTGCTGACCTCTGACCCTTTTCTTCATTGCCAGCATTGACCATGATAAAGACATAGGCCGGCATTCATCAATGTAGGTGTAAGGGTGGATTCACACTAGGGATCGACTGACTATCGGTTTGGACGATATTATCGGCCGATAATCACGATTTTGGGCATTATCGGTATCCGCAATTACCTTGCCGATAAGCCGATAATGCCCTGCCCCCCGCACCGGCCCTAACCTCCACCGATTATCGGGGTCAACCCTAAAAAAACGATATCGGTCGATCCCTAGTTCACACCACGATTTTACTATACGGTTTCGGAATACGGTTTAATAAAAAACGCATGCAACAGCACAGAAAACCGTGCCCACAGACTTCCCATTTAAAACCGTATGCACCATATTGTATACGGTTGTCTCCGTTTTTCAAACCATAAGTTTTTTTACTTTTTTTTTTTTTTTTTTTCAGAAAACCGTGGCCTACCACGTTTTTTGGTCCGGGTGAAAAACTGTATCAAACCGTATACGTTTTTTTTTTTTAACATGGGAGTCAAAGGGAACCGTATGTGCATACAGTTCCATCCGATTTTCACCATACGGTTTTTTACGTTCCTTTCTTGAAATTTCAATCAAACAAGTGAAACTTTGTTCATAATGGAGTGAAAAGTTCAAAATGTATACGTTTTTTTTTTCTTCCCGTTAAAAACTGATGCAACCGGACATCATTTTTCAAACCGTATACAGTTTTCAACCGTATACAGATAAAAATTTGTACACACAGTTTGATACAGTTTAGGGTGGGTTCATACCACGATTTTTCTATACAGTTTTTTGGTACGTTTTTTTTTTCGTAAAAACCCGTATTCTAAAAAACGGACCTAACCATACTCAAATGTATGCCTTAAAAATCAACCGTATACGGTTTAAAACAGTAAACGGTTACAAATTAGTAGTCTGGTTACATACGGTTGTATACGGTTTTTATATTGAAAAATAGTTGTTTTCTTAAAAATTTCAATAAAGTTTCAGTTGTTCTATTGAAATTTCAAGGGAAGTAGGAGGGGTTTGCAAACTAGGTTAAAAACCGTATAGACAAACCCGGACAGAACCGCAATAACATACGGTTCTCATAGAGTCCTATGTTAAAATAACCGTATACAGTTAAAATGCGGTTTTTGAACAGGACCAAAAACCGTGGTAGGGCACGTTTTTTTTTTTCGAGAAAAAAAAAAAAAAAGGAAAAAAACGTATGGTTTGAAAACCTGATACAACCGTATGAATTATGGCAAATACGGTTTTGAATGGAAAGTCTATGGCCACGGTTTTCTGTACGGTGTCATACGTTTAAAAAACCCAAAAACAAACGTATTGCGGAACCGTAGAGAAAAATCGTGGTGTGAACCCACCCTTAGTCAGATTTTGAGGAATCCATTTTTTTAAATAAAAAACCTGATACAGGAACTGTATTGCAAAAACGTGGTGTGAACCCAGCCTTAGTAAAGCATTTTTCATTGTAGGTGTAAGTGAAGCATTTATCATTGTAGGTGTAAGTGAAGCATTTATCATTGTAGGTGTAAGTGAAGCATTTATCATTGTAGGTGTAAGTGAAGCATTTATCATTGTAGGTGTAAGTGAAGCATTTTTCATTGTAGGTGTAAGTGAAGCATTTTTCATTGTAGGTGTAAGTGAAGCATTTTTTTTTTTTGCACCATTTTTGTGTGTGCTGGTAATGTGTAGGAGCCCCACATGTACTAAATGGTCACAGGGCATTTTGATAAATTTTGTGCAGGTCACATTTTCTGAAATTTCTCACTTCACATACACCAAAAAGCTAAGCAAAGTCTGGGCTGGTGTAGTTTTAGAGACTTTTCAGTGGCTTTGTGCCTTTTCACAAAAAGGCGCAGTTCATAAAACCCTTCCATATCATGTGTATTGCCAAAATCAGTGGATTGCAACTCAAAATCAGCAGAAATGTGTAAACCAAAACGGCACTAATATACCCTGCTTGCACCTTTTCTAGACACAAAAACAGTCTAAAGACAATGATAAATGTCGGCCATAGGCCGACATTTATCATTGTCTTTAGACTGTTTTTTTGTGTCTACAAAAGGCACCAAAAAGGCGCAAGCAGGTTTTATTTGCGCCTTTTGGTTTACACGTTTCTGCTGATTTAGACTTGAGTACACACGCCCTTATTACGTTAAAGGGGTTATCCAGGAAAAAACTTTTTTTTTATATATCAACTAGGGATGTAAGAAAAAATCGATTCTCGCGATAATCGCGATTTTTCATTTGCCGATACAGAATCGATTCAAAATATTTTTGAATCGATTCTTTTAGGGATGTGGAATTTTTAATAAAACGCACTTTTCTTACCTGCCAACGAGCCCGCGGAGCTCCGGTACAGGTGTTCGGTCCCCGGGCTGTATTCTTCTTACTTCCTGTTAGTCCGGCACGTCACATGGAGCTTCAGCCTATCACCAGCCGCAGCGATGTCCCGCCTCCGCTGGTGATAGGCTGAAGCTCCATGTGACGTGCCGGACTAACAGGAAGTAGGAAGAATACAGCCCGGGGACCGAACACCTGTACCGGAGCTCCGGGGGCTCGTTGGCAGGTAAGATAAAGTGTGTTTTATTTTATTTTGCAGCACCGGAGTACTAGATCGCCGCTGTCAAAGCTGACAGCGGCGTCTATTGGGATCTATGAATGCTCCCAGGTGGGCGATATATCGCGATGTATCGTCACCTAGACGGTATCGCGATATATCGCGATATATCGAATCGCCACACTGGTATCGCGATTCGAATCGAATCGCCAAATTCTTGGCGATTCACACCCCTAATATCAACTGGCTCCAGAAAGTTAAACAGATTTGTAAATTACTTCTATTAAAAAATCTTAATCCTTTCAGTACTTATGAGCTTCTGAAGTTAAGGTTGTTCTTTACATTTTTTTTTTTTATGTGTCTAGCTTCTGTATTTGGCTCACAAATCCCTCTGTTCTGCTGCTCACTCATTCTGACATCCACTGCTCAGGAAGGAGGAATGTCTGAGGAAAGCACTGAGCCTACCCTCACTCACCATGCATTCACTTCCTCCCAGAGTCTGCTGTGCTGTGCTGGGTCTTATCATCCAATCCCTGCAGGGTGCTCTGTAACCCCTTCCTCTCTGTTTTCATGCTGCAGTCTGATAGGACAGGAGTGAGCACAGAGGAGTTCTAGTCCTGTCTTCACTTACTGGATTTTGTCCCAGCCTGTGCTTCAGCTTGGACACAGATGATGCTGCAGCCGGACAGGATTATGTTCTGGATGGTATGGGGACCCCTAGTGGTCTTTGTTATTAGCCATGATTTTTATTAAAAGGAGAGACCTTTTTTAAAGGGATACTCCGGCCCTAAGGCATCTTATCCCCTATCTAAAGGATAAGGGGATAAGATGTCTGATCGCAGGGATCCTGCCACTGGGGACCACTGCGTGTGATGTCACGCCCCGCCCCCTCAATGCAAGTCTATGGGAGGGGCCGTGACGGCCCTCCCATAGGCTTGCATTGAGGGGGTGAAACGTGACATCACACAGGGGCGGAGTAGTGATGTCACGATACTCCGTCCCCGTAGTCGGGAGACAAAAAACTTGGAGCCTCCTTTGGATAGGGGATGTCTTATGGCCGGAGTACCCCTTTAATTAAGTTTATTAGAAAGGTTAATGTTTTGCCAAGATGTACGACATATTAAAAGTTCTTATTTAATTATAAAGGTGCTGTAAAAGAAACAACCACCCAGATATCTAGTTTATTATGCTTATAAAACCATTGGAGAACCAAAAGTGATGCAACTCTTGTGTAGCCGATCGTACGTGATCTCTGGTAGATCTCCGTGAAGCCGATCATTGTTGTTTTTTACATACTGAGAACCCCCTACAGACGTGATATTTCTCACAATGAAGAATTTGATACATTTGTATCGAGTCTGTTGTATTGTGTGTAAATCTTTGATAGCCTGATACATTGACACATTGTAATAAACCATCTACTTGTCCCTAAGTGAATTCTTCCAGTAATACTGATCCAACTATTGATTTAAAGGGTTACTATCAGTAAAAAAAAAACTAAACAAAAAAAAAAAACACTTTACATACTGCCCAGACATGTCAGAAGTGTTGATCCCACAGGGTCTCACTCCGAGCTGCGATCGCTAGTTATAAGCTGGGTACGTTTGTGGTGGTGCGACGCTCACTCCCCGGCTGTCAATCAAATCTGACCTTTTTGCTAAATAAGTCTATGCAACAAAAAGGTTGGATCGGCAATCCACGCAGTCGTGCAATTCCCCAGCTTGTGGTAGGTTCACACGGGCGGATTGCTTGCGGAATTTCTGCAGCGTATTTGTTGCAGAAAATCCGCAGCGGATTTTGACCCATTTCAATGGGTCAGCAGAAAATCCACAATAGAGGCAGATTTGCCGATGGACCCATTGAAGTGAATGGTAGCAAAATCCGCTGTGGATTTTCCACAGAAAATACGCTGCGGAAATTCTGCAGGTAATCTGCTCGTGTGAACGGACCCTTAGGGTGCATTCAGATCACGATTTTGCTGTACAGTTCCCATATACTGTTTTTTTCAATAGGAAAACCGTATACAACCGTATGGAAAATCGTATACATAGACCTTCCATGCAAAAACGTATGCAACTATAGGAAAACCGTATTCAACCGGGTGGAAAACCGTATACACAGACCTTCCATGCAAAAACTTATGCAGCAAGATGCATCCAAATGTGTACGTTTTTGGTCGTGTACGGTGTTTTTTTTTATTTGACTATGCTACAGGAGCTGTAAAGTTAGTGTAATACATAATATAGTATCTGTACCTGTGTGTGACGGTTTTCTCACAATTCTTCTGTGATTTTCACCCCAATTTTTTTTATCAGCATACAAAATGACTGTTGTCTCAGATTTTTCCCAGGTTGCAGTGTGGCCGAGACCTGACATCACTAGTCAGCTGATGACAGGGAGCCTGTCTGCTTCAATGGGTGGAGCGATCACTTTGTGGGAGAGAGATCAATCTGCAATTAATGCAACAGCTGTAGGCACCCTGATTGAAAACCACAGGTCTTTTAAATGGATGCAGCTCATTTATGTTTCAATGGGTGGAAGGGAGGAAAATGGAATTATGGGATTTGTTGGCAAAAAATAAAAATAAAACAGGAAATACCAAGTCACAATAAGCTAGCCAGAGTGTTATGGTAATCTGACAACATAACCATTTAGCCCCAAGACAAGCGCAGATCCTTCCTAAGCATGTCCATTACTGTCAGGTACATACTAAAATCACCTTATGGTGGAGAACCCCTTTTAAGGATAGTAACCCTACGTTCCCACCTAGCATATACGCAGCGTATTTCACACTGCACAAAATCTGCAGCATCAGCGGGACTTACGCTGCGTATTCCTCGCTCACCATACATTCAAGGCTTTCCGGCGGCAGCCCTATGTGTGTAGTGAGTTTTGGAGGCGGAGCCGCGCGTCAGGGTCACGCCGGCACACGACCCCGCCTCCAAAACTCACTACACACATAGGGCTGCCGTCGGAAAGCCTTGTGTGTATGGTGAGTGAGGGATACGCAGCGCATTTCCTGCGGATTTTGTGCAGCGTGAAATACGCTGCGTATATGCCAGGTGGGAACGCACCCTAAAAGGGAACATTCTCATAGATATGGGTCCCACCCCTGGGACCTAGACCTATGGACACCCCCTTACTCATCTCTCACATGGTTATGGTGCCCAGAGGTGGCAGAGATTCTGAAAGTAACCCAGCCATCTGTTTCAGTAACTTCCATTCGCATCTATGGAAATGGCTTTAAAATGGCATTCAAAATCCCAGGAAACCCTTGGTACTGCAACTAGGCCGGATGGGCTCAGGGGGTCCCATTCTAGAGATCAGGCGCCTGTCTAATTAGGTGTTTTCAAAACCAGTTTGCCTCCAGCTGTTGCAAAACTACAACTCCCAGCATGCCCGGACAGCCGTTGGCTGTCCGGGCATGCTGGGAGTTGTAGTTTTGCAACAGCTGGAGGCCCGCTGGTTGGGAAACACTGATCTAATGCATTTGAAAGATGGATTTATTTCATCATGTTCTTAAAGGGGTATTCCAGGAAAAAACTTTATATATATATATATATATATATATATATATATATATATAATTTCAACTGGCTTCAGAAAGTTAAAGATATTTGTAAATTACTGCTATTAAAAAATCTTAATCCTTTCAGTACTTATGAGCTTCTGAAGTTAAGGTTGTTCTTTTCTGTCTAAGTGCTCTCTGATGACACGTGTCTCGGGAACCGTCCAGCTTAGAAGCAAATCCCCATAGCAAACCTCTTCTAAACTGGGCGGTTCCCGAGACAGGTGTCATCAGAGAGCACTTAGACAGCAAAGAACAACCTTCACTTCAGAAGCTCATAAGTACTGAAAGGATTAAGATTTTTTTTAATAGAAGTAATTTACAAATCTGTTTAACTTTCTGGAGCCAGTTGATATATATAAAAAAAAGTTTTTTCCTGGATAACCCCTTTAAAGCAACTTATTCCCCTCCTTTCTTTGAATACACATGCACACTCATCCGAGCCGAGTGTGCATGTGCATGGGAGGGAAGTTATAAGAATAGGTATTGGCTCAATAATTATTTACCCAACAACTATTGAACCTATAGGCAGGGCAACATTCTGAAGTTGTTTGTACACTTGCACGGCTTCCTGGGCTGCGAGCACATATAGGTTAATATATTTTGCAGAAATGCGGCCATTTTTTGTAATTTTTTTTATTTATTTTTTTGCCGGACTTTTCATACTGCATTGGTAGAATCAGCTCAAGCCTATTAAATACATTTATTTTTTCCCTATTGGAAATACCGTATGTAGATGGAGCGAGCGGTTGCCATGGAGCTCCTGTATACCGCAATGTTCCCAATGTTCTTAGTTACATTGCAGTCCTCATGCATTGTTATAAAACATTGGTGCATTATATTAAAGGAAAACCAGGGAGGTGCACTTTTCACTGGGGTAATTTTGGGGGGGAAGGGGTTGTTTGCGACCTATTTCTGTATAGGAGCTGTAAACACAAAGCAGCAGGTTTAAAAAAATATATTTTTTATCATGGTAACTTTTGCTTTGTTTTTTATTTACGTTGCGCTGAAGAAACCGAATAAAATAAATTATTGCCAAAGTATACAACATGATGGGTTAGACCCCTTAAAGGGGTTCTCCACCATAAGGTGATTTTAGTAGTACACACAGTACTGTACCTGCCAGAACTGGGTGTTTCCTGTTAAATTTCGTTCTCTAAACTACACATCCCATAGTTCCATAGTTTGTAAGTGTGAAGTCATTTTCCTCCCTCCCACACATCAGCCACCCCACCCACTGAACCACACCTGTGATCCATGCAATGCACCAGTGTTTTTTTTTAATCGGGTTGCCTACAGCTGTTGCAAAATGATCCCACCCAGTGGTCGCTCCACCCATTGAAGCAGGACATACTCCCTCTGATCACCTGACTAGTGATGTCAGGTCTTGACGCACTGCAACCTGGTTAAAGGGGTATTCCAGGAAAACACTTTTTTATATATATCAACTGGCTCCAGAAAGTTAAACAGATTTGTAAATTACTTCTATAAAAAAATCTTAATCCTTTCAGTACTTATGAGCTGCTGAAGTTAAGTTGTTCTTTTCTGTCTAAGTGCTCTCTGATGACACCTGTCTCGGGAACCGCCCAGTTTAGAAGCAACTCCCCATAGCAAACCTCTTCTACTCTGTGCAGTTCCCGAGACAACCAGAGATGTCAGCAGAGAGCACTGTTGCCGGACAGAAAACAACAACTCTACTTGTACTAAAAAAATCTTAATCCTTTCAATAATTATCAGCTGCTGAAGTTATTTACAAATCTGTTTAACTTTCTGGAGCCAGTTGATATAAATTTTTTATTTTTTTTTCCTGAAATAGCCCTTTAATCCCGAGACATGAGTCTTTTTGTTTGCTGTTAAAAATAAATATTGGGGTGAAAATTACAGAAGAATTGTGAGAAAACCGTCGCACACAGGTACAGACACTATATTATGGATTACACTAACTTTACAGCCCCTGTAGCATAGTCAAATAAAATGTTTTGCTGGAATACCCCTTTAAGTACAAAAGACTAAATGTACGTCTTGGTGCCCTGGTATTTAATGTACCAGAACATACATTTACTTCCTAAGCAGCATTCTGTCTATGTAGCGAGCTCAGCAGCCGGGACCTTGCCGGTAAGAGTGGACATCAGTAATCCCCGCCATTAACCCTTTAGATGCGATGAGCAGTTCTGATCACGGCATCTAAAGTAGTTGCAGTACTTGGATACACTCGTTGGACCGCCCGCAGCACGATCATAGCGGGGTCTGATGAGTGAAGATGGCAGCCGGAGCTCTCCTTACCTGCTCTTTGCCGCTCTAGGGATCATCTTGTATAGTCTACCCACAGAGGCAGGCTAAACAAGCAGATTGCCGATATTACTGATCACTGCTCTGCCAATGGATAGCACTGAAAAGTAATAGTAATCCAAAGACTGCTATAAATGGTCACATGTCATCCTTAGTTTGATAAAAAAGAGAATATCCGCATGTAGAATCTCTTTGCAGACATTTCCCTAAATGCAGAGAAACGGCATGACATGCCGGCGCCAGGACCGCTCTGGAATGCGCCGACTCGTAGACTGCAGTGCATTTCCATGCGTTGTCCACAGAAAGAATAGACATGTCTATTAAAATTTCCCCGCCAGATGTTTCCGGTGCAGAAATTCTGCTATGTCAAGAGCGCAGCAGAATCCCATTGAAATCAATGGGACTCTGCTGCTGCGGAATCCCGTGTGAACAGAGCCTAAGGGTCTATTCAGACGGCAAAATGTCTGCACATCTGCACCAATTCTGCTTCCACATTCATTTGGGTGGTTTCTGGCTTGTGCGGAATCCGCGTGCTGAAATTCTGAAGTGTGCATGGGAGTGCGGTGTCCCATTGAAGTCTATTGGGCTTTTAAGGGGTATTCCAGATTCGCTCCTACTCTTAACAGATAATGGCTGATCAGGATGCAAAACTGGATCAGCATTATGAATCCTTTCGTATCTTAACCAATAATGTGGCTGAAACAAATTATTTCCATATAGTGTAGTTTAGGGTGAGGTCCGGGGTTGGTATAAATCGGATCGCTGTCCTTCAGCTGCCTCCATATCGCTGATCTCTTCTGTCCTCTTGGCTTCCTGCGTCACATACCACAAGCCGGGTCATTGACATTACACAAGCTGCTCCTGGCGGGTGACAAAACTTTCCTCTCTAGCACAGATATTAATAAATAATGCCAGGCGCTGGCACGGATATATTTAGATTCAGCGTGCAGGGGAAGGGGTCATAATATGGAAGACATGATACAGGGGGTAGAGATGGGGCAGTTCTAGCTTTAGGATGCATTTATACTTACCGTATCTGCTGTGGGTTTTCTGCTGTGATGAACAATTTATTTTTATTGATTTAACGTTTTCAAATCTACAGTATGTGTAAACGTGCCCTTAACCATTAAGGACCAAGGGCATACAGGTACGCCTTCACTCCCTGGTACTTAAGGACCAAGGGCGTACCTGTACACCCGTGGGAATTTCGGTCCCCGCCGCGCTTGCTGTGACCACAATGCTCTCTGCTGACACCTCTGTCCATTTTAGGAACTGTCCATAGCAGGAGAGGTTTGCTATGGGAATTTGCTCCTACTCTGGACAGTTCCTAAAATGGACAGAGGTGTCAGCAGAGAGCACTGTGGTCACAAAGAAAGGAAATTCAAAAAGAATAAAAAAAGTACTGGAAGGATTAAGATTTTTTTTTTTTAAAGAAATAATTTACAAATCTGTTTAACTTTCTGGCACTAGTTGATTTAAAAAAAAAAAAAAATTCCAGTGGAGTACCCCTTTAACATAGCCTTAGCTCTGCTCCATTAGGAAAGAGCTATGTTCACAATGGGCGTAAATGTACGTCCTGGTACCTAACAGACCAGGATGTACATTTACGTACTGGGCGACAATCCAACTATGAAGTGACCGCAGCAACTGGAATCTCGCCGTTAACAGCGGCCATCAGTGATGCAGCTGATGCCTGCTATTAACCCTTTAGATGCTGTGATCAATACTGATCAGTGCAACTAAAGTAGTTGCGGTATTTAGATACACTTATTGGACCAACCGCAGCGCGATTTCAGGTGTCCGATGAGTGAAAATGGCAGGAGAAAGGACTTCCACGGAATGGTGGGGGATATTGGCGCTGACCAAGATCGGACATGTACGGTGAGTAGAAGAATTTTTATTAAAATGCGATGCGTTTCACCTCGCTTGCGCGGCTTCATCAGGCAACTTGCCTGATGAAGCCGCGCAAGCGCGGTGAAACGCTTTGCATTTTAATAAAAATTCTTCTACTCACCGTACATGTCCGATCTTAGTCAGCGCCAATATCCCCCACCATTCCGTGGAAGTCCTTTCTCCTGTCATGTTACGTCCAGATTGGGGAGGCTGCAGACCAGACTTATCCACTCACCCACCCAGACCATTGTTGTGTGTTTGTGAGCTCACACAACCGCCTTCGGTAAGGGTCTCACAGTATTTTAAACCTGAACCCTGCAGTGGCGATTTTTTACGCTATGGAGCGCTCTTCCTTCTTGTTTTAGCGATGAGTGAAAATGGCGGTCGTGGGTCTCCTTGCCACTCAAGGGATCTTGTATAGTCTGCCAACAGAGGCAGGCTATGCAAGTAGATCTCTGATAATACTGATCATTGCTACGCATAGCTCTCCCCTACGTACAGGCATAGTTGTTCCCTAATGGAGCAGAGCTCCCGTTGTAAAGAGTGGAGAAGGAACAGGGCAGCAACCTGATCCTCTGAGACAGTACGGATGGATTTCGGACCCCCATAGACTCCAGTAGACAATGTAACTAAACTGAAGTCTCTTATCATAGCTGTGTCCTAATGGAGCAGAGCTAAGGCTGTGTTCACACATTGCATTATCTGGTTGCATTTTTGGCATGATTCCCCCGAAATCGCGCTAAAAATGACGCAACGCGGTAACGCAACTTTGTGGACGCATCCCTGGGGGAAACCAAACGCCCATCATTGTCAGAATATTACCTGGGGTAGGAAACAAACACAGAATATGTTCAGCTCTCACCCCTAGCCTGCAGCGCCCAGACCGGCGTGGGCAGTGCCTAGTATGCAGAAATCAAGAACAAAGGGATGTCCAGCGCAGGTAAGTGGCAACGGGATGCTTTATTACGGTACTTCAGCACATAGGTGACAGCGATACAGGTGACGCGTTTCGGCCCTGGAGTTGGGCCTTGGTCATACAGTATGACGCGTTTCGGCCCTGGAGTTGGGCCTTAGTCATACAGTATGACGCGTTTCGGCCCTGGAGTTGGGCCTTGGTCATACAATATGACGCGTTTTGGCCCTGGAGTTGGGCCTTGGTCATACAGTATGACGCGTTTTGGCCCTGGAGTTGGGCCTTAGTCATACAGTATGACGCGTTTTGGCCCTGGAGTTGGGCCTTAGTCATACAGTATGACACGTTTCGGCCCTGGAGTTGGGCCTTAGTCATACAGTATGACGCGTTTCGGCCCTGGAGTTGGGCCTTGGTCATACAGTATGACGCGTTTTGGCCCTGGAGTTGGGCCTTGGTCATACAGTATGACGCGTTTTGGCCCTGGAGTTGGGCCTTAGTCATACAGTATGACACGTTTCGGCCCTGGAGTTGGGCCTTGGTCATACAGTATGACACGTTTCGGCCCTGGAGTTGGGCCTTGGTCATACAGTATGACACGTTTTGGCCCTGGAGTTGGGCCTTGGTCATACAGTATGACGCGTTTCGGCCCTGGAGTTGGGCCTTGGTCATACAGTATGACGCGTTTCGGCCCTGGAGTTGGGCCTTGGTCATACAGTATGACGCGTTTTGGCCCTGGAGTTGGGCCTTGGTCATACAGTATGACGCGTTTTGGCCCTGGAGTTGGGCCTTGGTCATTCAGTATGACGCGTTTTGGCCCTGGAGTTGGGCCTTGGTCATACAGTATGACGCGTTTTGGCCCTGGAGTTGGGCCTTGGTTATACAGTATGACGCGTTTTGGCCCTGGAGTTGGGCCTTAGTCATACAGTATGACCCGTTTTGGCCCTGGAGTTGGGCCTTAGTCATACAGTATGACGCGTTTCGGCCCTGGAGTTGGGCCTTAGTCATACAGTATGACTAAGGCCCAACTCCAGGGCCGAAACGCGTCACCTGTATCGTTGTGCTGAAGTACCGTGATAAAGCATCCCGTTGCCACTTACCTGCGCTGGACATCCCTTTGTTCTTGATTATTATCTGGGGTATATGTGAACAAGAAAGCCCACCTGCATGTGGTTTCCTCGTAGCGTAGAGTAGATACCCCCCCCCCCCCCCCCCCTATTTTAAGAACCATTTCTCCTCCATTCAGCATAAGGGATATTCAATACCGAGGCAGAACATGATTCCCGATGCTGACTTCACGAAGAAGACTGTAGGAGACGTGACATGACTGTGCAGAACATCCAGACACCCTTATAGAATGCATCTTCTGCAGCGCTCGGGTACCTGACCCAGACTGTATACGTAAAACAGATGCAAAAAAATTAAAATAAAAAAAGGCAAAAAATGACCCAGGGACATTGCCCGAGCTTACTGTGTGAAGGGGCTGGAGGAATTTTATTTTTGCTTCAGAGTGCGATTCCGCGGAGACATGAATGGTGGAGGTTTACGAGCTGGAAATGTTCCGGCTGTTTTCAGCGGACAATGGAGAAACAATGACTTTGTCTCCATGAGGTGGGGGCTGCTCAGGAAGAATGGCTGTGGACCCCCTCCTGGGCTATTGAAGCCCCTCCGTTTAGGTCCTGGGGTATGCAGATCCCTGGAGAGAGAGGAATCCTATTCCTGGATACAAGAATGTTTTCTTAAAGAGAGAATTTTTCTAAGGCAGCGGTCTCCCAAACTGTGGACCTCCAGCTGTTGCAAAACTACAACTCCCGGCACGCCCAGACAGCCAACGGCTGTCTGGGCGTGCCGGGAGTTGTAGTTTTGCAACAGCTGGAGGTCCACAGTTTGGGAGACCACTTCTCTAAGGTCTGTTTAATTTTCTCATCTTAGGGTGCGTTCACACAGCCGCCTGTCACCGTTTTATTTTTTATTTTATTTTTATCCCCGTTTCGGTTGCGTTCTTGCAGGCTATAAACTGATTAAAAACGGTTTAAAAAAAAAAAATCCCAGTCATGTCAATGGGATTTTTTTTTTTTTTTTACAATACGTTTACATCCGTTTCGTACCCATTTGCACTCATTTCCGTTTTTTTTTCTTTTCGACGGCAGAAAAAATGGCACATGCAGTATTTTTCCTCCCGTCAAAAAAAGGAAGAAAAAAACGCATACGGTAAATGTAACATTGAAGTCTTTCGGAAACGGATGAGCCTTTAATGTCATCAGTTTGCCTCCGTTTTTTCAATCCGTTTCGTGATCCGTTTTTACTTCTGAGCATGCTCAGAATTTTTCCAATTTTTTTTTTTTTTGAGGGGTTTATTAACTGAAAAATAACTGATACAAACGGATAACATCCGTTTGCATCAGTTATTGTCAGTTTTTTTTTTTCAAAGTCTGTTTTTTTTTTTTTGTTTTTGGACGTTAGAAGAACGGGACGGGTCTGGACGGCCGTGTGAACGCAGCCTTAAAGACCTAAAAATATCTGTCTCTAAGAAAGCTGGGTGACAGCTACAGGGGTGTCACCAAGTCTTCGGGGAGAACTTTTGTCCCCCTCCAAAATCCTTGTGACTATCTAGTGTTCACCTTAGATGTTTGACAACTTTTCATCTTCCTCTCTCAATACTCTGATCTACTATCCAGCATATAAAAATGGCCGACACAATACAGAGGTAGATTTTCTACTTGGGCGAGTTGGAGAATGATAATTGGCCGTGACTACTTTCTCATCGTAGTATCGGCGGCGGGGGTGGGCGGGGGTTGGAATCGGGGCCCTGCTAATGTCTGACGCGTTACGCAATGCTGAGATTTTTTTCGTGACCCAAATTTATTTCGGTGAATAAAGGGACCTAATCCTATTGTGCTCCATACACAGGAGGAGCTGAGCGCTTGTCTCTGTGATCTCCAAGAGGCTTCTGAGGAGCTTTTGAAGTCTGGGAAGCAAAGCGGAAGGAGATCTTTTATTTTTATTTATTTATTTTTTTATTTTATTTCTCCCCAGATCCGTAGACATTGTTATCCGGCACTCATGGGTGAAGGTGGTGGGTGTAAGAATGTGGGCCATTGCGGATATCAGTATATTCCTTGAGGGTCTATTCACTGGTTCCAGAAAGTTTAAACAGATTTGTAAATTACTTCTATTAAAAAATCTTAATCCTTCCAGTACTTATTAGCTGCTGAATACTACAGAGGAAATTCTTTTCTTTTTGGAACACAGAGCTCTCTGCTGACATCATGACCACAGTGCTCTCTGCTGACACCTCTGTCCATTTTAGGGACTGTCCAGAGCAGCATATGTTTGCTATGGGGATTTTCTCCTACTCTGGACAGTTCTTAAAATGGACAGAGATGTCAGCAGAGAGCACTGTGCTTGTGATGTCAGCAGAGAGCACTGTGTTCCAAAAAGAAAAGAATTTCCTCTGTAGTATTCAACAGCTAATAAGTACTGGAAGGATTAAGACTTTTTAATAGAAGTAATTTACAAATCTGTTTAACTTTCTGGAACCAGTTGATTTAAAAAAATAAATAAATAAATTAAATAAAGTTTTCCACCTGAGTACCCCTTTAATGGTTATTCACACGTACAGTATTCTGCGCAGATTTGATGCGCAGAATTTCAAGCTGTGTTCATTTTACATTGAAATCTGCAGCAGAAAATCATGCGCGTCAAATCTGCACAGAATACTGTACGTGTGAATAACCATTAAAGGGGTACTCAGGTGGAAAACTTTATTTATTTATTTATTTTAAATCAACTGGTTCCAGAAAGTTAAACAGATTTGTAAATTACTTCTATTAAAAAATCTTAATCTTTCCAGTACTTATTAGCTGCTGAATACTACAGAGGAAATTATTTTCTTTTTGAAACACAGCACAGTGCTCTCTGCTGACATCTCTGTCCATTTTAAGAACTGTCCAGAGTAGGAGAAAATCCCCATAGCAAACATATGCTGCTCTGGATAGTTCCTAAAATGGACAGAGATGTCAGCAGAGAGCACTGTGCTCGTGATGTCAGCAGAGAGCGCTGTGTTCCAAAAGTAAAGAATTTCCTCTGTAGTATTCAACAGCTAATAAGTACTTGAAGGATTAAGGTTTTTTAATAGAAGTAATTTACAAATCTGTTTAACTTTCTGGCACCAGTTGATTTAAAAAAAAAAAAAAATACTTTTCCACCGGAGTACCCCTTTAATCTGATATATATATATAGTTTCTATATGATAAGAACATGTATATCCTAGATTAATGTTCCGCAACTAAGGCTGGGTTCACACCACGTTTTTGCAATACAGTTCCCGTATCAGATTTTTTATGTAAAAACGGATTCCTCAAAACCTGACTAAACGAGTGTACAAATTTTAACCCGTATGGGGTTTTGGAAAATGATGTCCGTTTGCAATTTTTTTTAAAAGGAAAAAATAAAAAAGTATATGTTTTTAACTTTTCATTCCATTCAGTGTGCATTGGCCATGTGCAATTTCAATAACCGTATTGTGCAAACCGGATGGAACCGTATGCATTTACGGTTCTAATTGATTACCATGTTGAAGGAACCATATACGGTTTCACTAAGATTTTTGACCCGGACAAAAAAAACGTGGTAGGCTACGGTTTTCGGTACAGGGGGAAAATAACCGACAAAACCGTAGAAGTCGCAAAAAGTACACAACCGGATGCCTCTGTTGTTTGGACCCTTAAAGGGCTACTCTACTGGCCAGCTTGGAACTAAGTGTTCTGAATGTTGTTTTCGTGCTGCGGGGGTCGGCCACCGCAGCACGAAAACAGCGTTCAGAACATTTAGTTCCATGCTGGCCAGTGGAGTACCCCTTTAACAGGTTGAAGCACAATGTGGTGTGCACATAGCCTAACAGTCCATGGAGTTATTAATGGAGGGCTTCTGGGTTGGGACCCCCATGTTGACTCCCCTGACTGAAGCATGACGTTGTGGTCTGATCTCATCCAATTTGTGCCCCCTTTCATAATGGACCAGCAATGGGACACTATCACTCATTGTAGTCTATATTTACCTTTATATGCCATAGACCAGCACTGGTGACCATTATATGCCATAGACCAGCACTGGTGACCATTATATGTCATAGACCTGCACTGGTGACCATTATATGCCATAGACCAGCACTGGTGATCATTATATGCCATAGACCAGCACTGGTGACCATTATATGCCATAGACCAGCACTGGTGACCATTATATGCCATAGACCAGCACTGGTGACCATTATATGCCATAGACCAGCACTGGTGACCATTATATGCCATAGACCAGCACTGGTGACCATTATATGCCATAGACCAGCACTGGTGACCATTATATGCCATAGACCAGCACTGGTGACCATTATATGCCATAGACCAGCACTGGTGACCATTATATGCCATAGACCAGCACTGGTGACCATTATATGCCATAGACCAGCACTGGTGACCATTATATGCCATAGACCAGCACTGGTGACCATTATATGCCATAGACCAGCACTGGTGACCATTATATGCCATAGACCAGCACTGGTGACCATTATATGCCATAGACCAGCACTGGTGACCATTATATGCCATAGACCAGCACTGGTGACCATTATATGCCATAGACCAGCACTGGTGACCATTATATGCCATAGACCAGCACTGGTGACCATTATATGCCATAGACCAGCACTGGTGACCATTATATGCCATAGACCAGCACTGGGGACTGGTGCAGGGCAACAGCTGTCCTGGCTTGCTGGGAGTTGTGCCGGTTTGAAGACCACTGACCATGAACTGGAAAATGTATGATTGCTTGTATAGATTATTTATTAATTTATTTGTCTATTTATGTATTATAATTTATTTTGCTGTTGACCATTAATGACCCGTAAATCTTTCCCATGGCCGTATTTCCGGTTGCAGATTGTAAATGCTGCGTCAGGTCGGCACGGTTGTGATAAGGTTTTAGGAGATGCCTGTATTGTGCGCACAGTTTTCTTAACCCGTTGTTGACCTTTCCCTATAGGACAATAGTTCCTGATCAGATACAATCAGACTTCCCCCTCAGACCTATCTGCTGCGTTGTGTTGTTACTGTCTTGTTACAATGTTGTCATTGTGTTAAGCTTTCAATTATTAATGTCACATTGTTCCATTTTTGTTTTCCAGAATGAGGACCTGAGATTTATCAACCCCCTCCCTCCCCCCACCAGACTTTCAGTTTTATTTATCCAATTGGCACATCCCTCCCGCCGACCACCATGTCGGGCGCGTCTGTGAAAGTGGCCGTTCGGGTTCGCCCGTTCAACTCCAGGGAACTCGGCAAGGAATCAAAATGCATCATCCAGATGCAGGGAAATTCAACCAGTAAGTACAAGCATCACCTATACATCTTCACAGAGGTGACATCATCTCCCGGGCCATTTTGGGGACTGAATAAAGATATATGTACGGCCTTGAACACCGTTTTATAGTTTGTATATGAAAATCTAAATAACAAGTTAAGTGACTTTGTGAATACGTTACAGAATATAGTCCAAAGCTCTCAAATATGTCATCAGTCAGCATAGCCGAGCTCCTGTAGTGCAGACCGGCAAGGAGTGGACATTACGGCACACAGTGCCTGGGATAGAGATAGCACTTGGGTGCTGGTAGATTTTGGCTCAGGAGTATAATACAGGATATAACTCAGTATCAGTACAGGATAAGTAATGTAATGTATGTACACAGTGACCTCACCAGCAGAATAGTGAGTATAGCTCAGGAGTATAATACAGGATATAAATCGAGATTTTCCTAGCTAATGTGACGGAAAATATAAGTTATATGAAGACAGGAGGCGAGTATCTTGCATTAATCTTTCTTTTATTAATGCCCATAGCAGAATTTTATTAAAATAATGTATTTAATATAACTTTTTGAAAAAAAACTACAACTCCCAGCAGCCCTTGCGCCTTCCTCCTCCCATTTCCTGTTGACTGGTGCTATAAATGAGGCTGCTGGACGATCCACTTCCTCTTTCTTGCTGCGATGTCTAGACCGACAACTTAGTCCTGGAACACCGCCATGAAGCATAGCTCCGACTCAGGAACCCTTGAACAAACGGCCAACCGGGCCGTGAACCTTCTGACCATCTGGATCAGGAACTCTGTAAGAACAACAGGAACCGAACATTTCAGCTTCCACTGCCACGAAGACGTCGTCGACCATTCTGTTCAGTATCCTAAAAAGAAACATAAACATCATCATAGGGTGGGTCGGGAGGGAAGATACTCGCCTCCTGTCTTCATATAACTTATATTTTCCGTCACATTAGCTAGGAAAATCTCGATTTATATATCAGACAGGAGGCTCATATCTTGCAAGTTTAAAGCTTAACAAGTATAGACAACAGAAAATAGTAATGCAAGACAAATCAGAGTACCGCCACGGATACGTGTTCCTCCGGTCTAAAATAAAATTGACGAAAAGTCGTCTCTGACGACCAATCGGCGGCCAATAAGAGGTCCGCGAGTGAACCTCCTGAGGAAACCACTTTAGTGGCCATAGCCCCTCTAGCAGAGTGGGCCCCGAACAAGGAAACGTCGATGCCCGCCATAGACATGGCCGACCGCACCCACCTGGCCAGCGTGGCCGAACTG
Organism: Hyla sarda; assembly: GCF_029499605.1. Classification (NCBI taxonomy): domain Eukaryota; kingdom Metazoa; phylum Chordata; class Amphibia; order Anura; family Hylidae; genus Hyla; species Hyla sarda. The sequence continues at coordinate 120,296,585 of NC_079198.1, read as the reverse complement.
ACTGGAAGATGGGGCTTCACATAGGATAATAAAAGTTGAGTATGAGATAGTGAACGTAAGGTCGCTGTCCGCGCCTCGTACGCTTGGAGACAACGTACTACACAAAGCTGAGGATGAGTCGGAAAAGAAGGGTAAAAGACTGATTGAAGTCCCGTCTTGGTCCTCCGAACAACCGAGAACCGGACACCTTCAGGCGAAAATTGTCGCCTAGAGATGTCCAATGCTCTAACATCCGACACCCGTTTAATGGAAACCAGACAAAGTAGTGTAGTCAATTTGAACGACAAAAATTTTAAGGATAGCGCTTCATTGGCATCCCAGGAGGTAAAGAAGTCTAATACTCGGGAGACATCCCAAGTCGATTGATATCGAGGACGGGGAGGACGTTTAAATTTCACTCCCCGCAATAATCTGCACATTAACGGATGTTTGCCAACCGGTAGAGAATCCACCGGACAGTGATATGCCGATATGGCAGATCTGTAAACATTCAAAGAACTGTAAGATTTTCCGGCCTCAAAGGCATCTGCCATATAGTTGACTATGATGGGAACAGGTGCTTGAACGGGATCAACCTGTCGTTGATCACACCAACGAACCCATAAGTACCAGGCTGATCGATACGCCGATCTAGTCCCTGGGGCCCAGGCCAGGGCGAGGAGGTCTCTAGCTGATTGTGAAAGGTCGCTACCAGCGTCTGGGACCCCGAAACCAACCACACGAGGAGTGGAAGCTTGCCTTCCTGGATCAACGGATGGGGTTTCCCGATCGGATTCGTGAGAAGTAGAGGTGTGCAGGGAATCAATCGGGGATAGTCGATGGACATCCCTAGGAGAAGGGGAAACCACGGTTGCGTGGGCCACCAAGGAGTGATCAGAACCACTGTCGCTCTCTGAGTTGTTACTTGTAGCAGAACTCTGGTAATCATCTGGAATGGGGGAAACGCATAGTGAGTCCCCTGCGGCCACACTTGACGAAAAGCGTCCACTGCTGACGCTTCCGGGTCCGGCCTCCAGCTGTAAAAGCGGGGTAATTGCCGGTTGAGACGAGAGGCAAAAAGATCCATATGTAAGGGACCCCAAAGTTCTCGAATCATGAGAAACACAGATCGATCGAGCGTCCAATCGCTGTAATCGACTAGGTAACGGGAATTCCAATCCGCTACCGAGTTGGATATACCTGGTAGGTATTCCGCCACTGGGATGATGTCCCTGGATAGGCAAAAATGCCAGAAGTCTGACGCAATGTTCGCCAGAATCCTGGATCTCGTGCCTCCAAGGCGATTGAGATATTGCACTGCCGCCACATTGTCCATGCGTAATAACACGCAGCAATTGGATCTGTGTGGAAGAAAACTCCTGATTGCAAAGAATGCCGCCAGTAATTCCAGTGCGTTGATATGGAGAAGAGATTCGTCTTCTGACCAACTCCCTCCTGTTGTGGCTCGACCACAGCGTGCCCCCCAACCATGTCGACTCGCATCGGACTCTATGATGATGTCTGGGCAGGAGTTGAATATAGTTTTGCCGTTCCATTCGACGGCATGGCGTAGCCACCAGTGTAACTCCGTCACTGCCTCCGGGCAGAGAGCAATCTCGTCTGCGTAGCGTAAACCCTGGCGAAGATGGAGGATCTTGAGCCTCTGAAGTGCCCGATAATGGAGCGGGGCCGGAAAGATTGCTTGAATGGAAGCCGCCAACAGGCCGACTATTCGAGCAATCATCCGTAACGACGCTTGACCTTTGCGCAACACAGCCCTGATTTCTTTGCGAATCAGGGCTAGCTTGGCATTGGGTAAACGTAGTACTGCTTGTTCGGTATCCACCAGGAAACCTAGAAATTCCATCGATCTTGAAGGAATCAGAATGGACTTTTTGTCGTTGATCAGGAACCCTAGTTCCTTCAACAACCCCACAGTCCACTGACTGTGCAACAAGACTTGTGCTCTGGAACTTGCCATGATCAGTAAGTCGTCCAGATAAATAATTAGTCGCACCCCTCTGCTTCTGAGAGTCGCTACTACCGGCTTGAGCAACTTTGTGAAGCACCAAGGGGCCGATGATAATCCGAATGGCAGGCAGGTGAACTGCCACATTCTGTCTCTCCACAGAAACCTTAGGAAAGGTTGGGAGGATGGGTGCATGGGGACGGTGAGATACGCGTCCTTCAGATCGACCTTCACTAACCAGTCGCCCGGCCATAAGAGGTCGCGTAACAGGTGGATACCCTCCATCTTGAAGTGACGGTAAGTCACGTGTTGATTCAGGTCTCTTAGGTTGATCACAGGGCGATAGCCGCCATCCTTTTTCTTGACAAGGAATAAATTGCTGATAAACCCTGGGGAGAGGGGGTCCACCTCCTGTACTGCATTTTTTGTTACAAGCTCCTGAAGCTCGGTGTCTATGAGTGTCATGTTTTGGGACGAAAAGTGAATGGGATGTGGCTTGACGTTCAGTACTGGAAGGGACTGAAAATCTATCTGGTAACCCTTTACCGTATTGATGATCCAAGCGTCTGCCGTAATCATGGACCAGACGTGGATAAAATACTTCAGTCTGCCCCCCACAAGTGTTTGTGATAGTGTAAGAGGATGTATACTCACCGGCTGACGGACGGGATCTGGGGAAACCTCGGCCTCCACGTCCCCTCCAGGGGCGTCCACGTGGTGGAAAGAAGGGGGCAGGTTGTGCCACCGGCAAGGTGTATGACTGCTGAGCAGGAGCGTACGGCTGTGGATTTGGTCTAGCGTAGGGCCTGAAGTAGGCAGTGCGGCCGGCAGAGCGCCCTCTCCCTCTGCCGGCCTTGCCAAAAACCTTAGGGTTAGCACCCGATTTTTTCAATGAATTCTGAGCCTTATCAAGGCTAGTAAATAAGGACACAAATTTATTTATATTCTTGATCAAATCCTCGCCGAAGAGAAGGCCTTCAGCAGAAGGGCCCGGTTCATTCTCAGCAAGGTGCGACAATTGAGGTTCCAATTTCATTAATATGGACCTTCTGCGTTCAATAGAACAAGTTGTGTTGGCGCTGCCGAGCATGCATATAGCACGCTGGGCCCATCCTCTTAGCTGCCCTAAATCTACCGGCTGGGAGGTAGAGGCTGCCTGTTCCGACAGGTTTAAAATTTTAGTAAGCGGGCCCAGGAGGTCTAAGATCCGATCCTGTATTACCTTGAACGAACGTTCAATTCCTTTTTTGGAGTACTTGCCGGAGCGGGTTAAATATTTCATCAGGACCGGATCTATTTCCGGTGTTTGTGCCACTTTCTTGGCCACATATGGTCTGGGGCACTCTGATCGCAATTTGTTGCGATTGGACCGATCCAGTGCTTTTCTGGTCCAAAACTCTATATAGTCCGCAACTTGCGGTAATGGGGCCCAATCCCCTGACCGGGGATGAGTGATAGCCTCCGGACTAAAGAACGGTTGTCCGAGTGTATCTAATACCGTCTCGGAAGGTATGTCGAGATTGGCGTTAGAATTTTCTGCTAAGAACCCCGCATCCTCTTTGTCAGAGTCGGAGTCCGTGGCCTCGGCCACCTCAGAGACTTCTGACGACTCATCCTCTGATGTGTCGTACGAGTCTGGTTTTGTCCTTCTATTGGACTTATGCCTCTTTGTAACGGTCTCCTTGAGGCCCAAGGGTCGGTCGTATTCAGGATGTGGGGTTTGACAGGCCGGAGTGGGTCCTGTCATGGACATATTATTTTCTTCCCCTGCCGGGGAGTCGAGTTGTTCATTAATATGTTTGCGCTTGGAAAGCGCTTTGCCCCTATTAGGTTTCTCTCCAGAGACTGAGGGTTTAATAGAGGGCTGTATGGTTGAGGCTAATGCAGCTTGGACAGACCTATTTATAAGGTCTTGTATCTGAGTAGCCGTCATTAACTGGGAGGCTTCTAACTCAATATGCTCCTCAGTACCGGCCATGATAGGGGCAGTATGTTTGTTGTTTTCACCAGCCATATCTAGTGTAGGCTATCAAGTAGCACTAAGATATTCAAAATGAATCTGTAGTGGACCTCACTATGAGCTCCACAAGCTATTGAATAGGTATATATTATAAGCTGGTTATGATTGGAAACAGCTTAGAGTCAACGGTACAATTAATTGCAGGCTAAAGGTTAGCACCTAACAGGATCCTGTCAGTATTCTGTGACCGGACTGTGAAAACTACCTGGGGAGATGGTAATTGACCAAAACGCTGACCACCACAAAATTGCTGCCGTTCCTCTCGTCGCTCGCACCACACTGGCGACGGGGAGAGGAGGCGGCAACTAGTTACAGCGGTCCCAGGCGAAATCTCACGAGAACTCGGCAGGGAGCGCTGTGATTGGTGGAGTGGTGTTAGCAAAGCGCGTCAGAAGATGCGCGTTAGAATAGGAAACGCCCTCCTCCCCTCCTTCCCGGCGAACAAGAAGCTCAGTGGCGGGAAGGAGTGAGGAAAAGCGCGCGAAGAAGCTCAAAATGGCGCCGGTAAGCCACAAGAGAGGGTGGGAGGAAGGGGGAGATAGACGGAAAAGAATTCCGTGTCTCGCCCTACAGAGGTAAGCCGGAACTCACCGGCCACCGGCAAAATCCCTAAGGGACAAACAGTTAGAATATGACCGATATAGATAAAAGGAAAATATATATAAAAAGGAAATAATTGAGAATATAATGATAGATAGGAAGAATTAATGAGAAAAGAGATGAATTTGAATAGTCAGAAACTTATAGAAAACATATACATTCAGTGTACTTATCTGTCTGCCATGAGCAGAAAGAAAGAGGAAGTGGATCGTCCAGCAGCCTCATTTATAGCACCAGTCAACAGGAAATGGGAGGAGGAAGGCGCAAGGGCTGCTGGGAGTTGTAGTTTTTTTTCAAAAAGTTATATTAAATACATTATTTTAATAAAATTCTGCTATGGGCATTAATAAAAGAAAGATTAATGCAAGATATGAGCCTCCTGTCTGATATATAACTCAGGATCAGTACAGGATAAGTAATGTAATGTATGTACACAGTGACCTCACCAGCAGAATAGTGAGTACAGCTCTGGAGTATAATACAGGATATAACTCAGGATCAGTACAGGATAAGTAATGTAATGTATGTATACAGTGATCTCACCAGCAGAATAGTGAGTACAGCTCTGGAGTATAATACAGGATATAACTCAGGATCAGTACAGGATAAGTAATATAATGTATGTACACAGTGATCTCACCAGCAGAATAGTGAGTACAGCTCAGGAGAATAATACAGGATATAACTCAGGATCAGTACAGGATAAGTAATGTAATGTATGTACACAGTGACCTCACCAGCAGAATAGTGAGTACAGCTCTGGAGTATAATACAGGATATAACTCAGGATCAGTACAGGATAAGTAATATAATGTATGTACACAGTGATCTCACCAGCAGAATAGTGAGTACAGCTCAGGAGTATAATACAGGATATAACTCAGGATCAGTACAGGATAAGTAATATAATGTATGTACACAGTGACCTCACCAGCAGAATAGTGAGTGCAGCCCTGGAGTATAATACAAGCTGTAAATCAGTCAGTACAAGAGAGGGAATGTAATGTATTCACAAGTAACTTAACCCATTTATCAGATTGCCCCCTTCTCAGGATATATTGCTTTGCTGCAGAAATACAGCTTGTCCCTTTATATTCCAGCCATTACGATGTCCCAGTGTTAAGTGTCTATTGCTTCCTTGTTCTGCATGCAGCCTGCATAAATCCCGCAGTTCTCAGGCTCCCTCACTGAATGCGCCCGTCTCCTCCCTGCCCTGGGCAATTGTTATCAGACGGGACACAGACTAGTTACTGCATACAAACCACACAAACCAGGCGCGCCGCAGCCTGGACTTTGCTCTTCTTTATCAGTATAGTAGGGACTGACCTGACTTATGTTGGGCTTAAAAGGTCATCAGGAATGAGAAAATCCTGCCTGTTTTCTTCCAAAAACAGCACCACCCATGTTTTCAGGTTCTGTGTGTTATTACAACTTGGCTCCATTCACTTCAATAAGAACTGAGCTGCAATACCACACCCAAACTGAAGACAGGGGTGGAGCTGTTTCTGATGAAAAGCAGCTATGTTTTTCTAATCTTATGTAACTCCTTTAAAGGGGTACTCCGGTGAGAAACTTTTTATTTTTATTTTAAATCAACTGGTGCCAGAAAGTTAAGCAGATTTGTAAATTACTTCAATTAAAAAAATCTTAATCCTTCCTGTACTTATTAGCTGCTGAATACTACAGCAGAATTTATTTTCTTTTTGAAACACAGAGCTCTCTGCTGACATCATGAGCTCAGTGCTCTCTGCTGACATCTCTGTTCATTTTAGGAACTGTCCAGAACAGCATATGTTTGCTATGGGGATTTCCTTTTACTCTGGACAGTTCCTTAAATGGACAGAGGTGTCAGCAGAGAGCACTGTGGTCATGATGTCAGCAGAGAGCTCTGTGTTTCAAACGGAAAATAATTTCCACTGTAGCATTCAGCAGCTAATAAGTACTGGAAGGATTAAGATTTACAATTTACAAATCTGCTTAACTTTCTGGCACCAGTTGATTTAAAAAAAAAAAAAAATAATAAAGTTTTTCACTGGAGTACCCCTTTAATTGTTAAATAGTCCCAATGTATCGCTGAAAAAAAAAACGAAAAACTGTATGCAACGTGAACAGCAATTGGTATACATAGGGCATAGGAGAACTGAGTCTCCTGGGGAGACAATAGCAGTGGTCTTCAACCTGCGGACCTCCAGATGTTGCAAAACTACAACTCCCAGCATGCCCGGACAGCCGTTGGCTGTCCGGGTATGCTGGGTGTTGTAGTTTTGCAACATCTGGAGGTCCGCAGGTTGAAGACCACTGCAATAGAGCATTGTTGAAATTGAATTGCCAATGTGAATGATGCTCATGAACATGAGTAATTGTGTATCTCTCGGGAAGCTTTTTTTGGTTGCTATGGGTTACATCACCCCCCCCCCTTCTATCTCTATATTTGGTGAATGTATTTTCTTATTTTGGGAACGATATTTAGTAGAAGACAGTTGGAGGACCCTATCGTTAGTGTAGATTTTTGCGCAATGCAAAACCTGCTGCGCAAGTGTGTTTTTCCCAATTTCTGCGCAAAATATATTATTATGTTTATACATTTACGCAAATGGCAGGGAAACCCTGAATGGCGCAAAAAAATAATAAATAAATAAATAAAGCTCACACACATTCCTACGTCAGTTGGTCACTGGAGTACATTTGTTCCCAAAATTTTTGTGAAAATTACATTTTTGTACAAGTGATAAATTCCGCGCACAAACTAGTGCATCTTCTAACCACGCCAGTGCAGGCAACAATAAAGGAGATCTGCAGGATAGGGAATAAATGTTTGATCGCGGAGGGATCCCCCCGCAATCTCCTGTACGGTATCCGGCTCTGCCGCGGCTCTCCTGTGGAGGAGGCGCGTCGGCCACGGCAATCACCATGGCCGACACGCCCACTCCATGTATCTCTATGGGAGAGGCGGAGATGCAGCGTTCGTGCCTCTCCCATAGAGCTGTATGGAGGGGGGGCGTGTCATCGCCCTCAGTGAGGTCAACGTCACGCGCATTAGATGCGCAGAGCCGCAGCAATGCCGAGTACCCGTACGGGAGATGGCTGGGGATAGGGGATTAGTGTCTAAGCCGACTGTACTCCTTTAAATTAGTGCAAAATTAGATGATGATTTTGGTACAGGCCAATGCGCAAAATAAAAACACGCAATTTTGCAGTAAATGGTGTCTCCACAGTTGTCATCAGTGGCTGAGCAGAAGGGAAGGGGACTTTTTTTGTGGTCATTGTTCGAAGATAAAAGTTCATTCCTTGGGCTTTAATGTATGAAATTAAAGATTTTGCTACATTTTCTGCGTTATTTTATATATTCTAGCTTATTGCTAAGGCTGCTTTACACTATAATATTCTTCCGTTTTAAAGAGCCGTTATAATGTTCCGTTATGAAAAACCTTAAAAACGGCCGTTACAAAATCCCGTTAAAGTCTATGGGATTTTTACATTATCCATTTTAACCCATCATAGCCCGTTATTAATACCGGACGTTATTTTGCGACGGGAGAAAAAATAAAAATAGTGCATGTACCGTATTTTTTCCCGTTACAAATAACGTCCGTTATTAATAACGGGCTGTGACAGGTTAAAACGGATAATGTAAAAATCCCATAGACTTTAATGGGATTTTGTAATGGCCGTTTAATGGCCATTTTTAAGGGTTTTCATAACGGAACATTATAACGGCTCTTTAAACGGAACAACTTTATAGTGTGAAAGCCGCCTAAGATCTGTGCGACTCTGCTAAGATCTATAAGAGAGTTGTCATGGTGCTAAAAACAATGCAACTCCGCAGCGCTGAAAGACAAAGTCATCTCCGCTACTTCTCTATCCGGTTTATTTCACTGTGTAATCTGACAGTCGGAATGTAATATATTATTCCAGCGCAATCTAATGGACCGAATGAGAGGAAACCGCGTCGCGTGTTTATGGCAGAAGGTTACGTAAAAGCCAGTTTTAACGGGTTTCGCGCTTTAGTTGAGAACGAAATATTTACATGTGGCCTAAACTCTTGCGCTCATCCGTGTATCCTTCAGCATGTGATTTCTTGGTGTTTTTCAGGCTATTTAGGGCTCATACCAGAGTTAGGAAAGAATGCAGGAGAGATCGCAGCTCAGCGGTGGGAAGGGCCGAACCACACAGGAGCGCAGGCTGCCAAGTCTGTCAGGGCTGTGGTGGGTGTGAGGAGAGAGAGCGACATTGTGTCTGCTACTGTGTTACAATACGCTTTTTTACTACTTTTGTGTCGCTCTTATCCAGTGTTTCTCAACCAGCGTGCCTCTAGCTGTCCGAGCATGCTGGGGGTTGTAGTTTTGGAACAGCTGTAGGCACACTAGTTGGGAAACACTGATCTTAACTCAAGTATAGAATGACGCAACATCACAGTAGACTCAAATTCTCACACTGTTTTGTGTTTATAGCTCCTATGCAGCCTATGTGTTTCCATGGCAACAGACTACAAACAAACCCTGTGTAGTCTAAACTTGTAGTCAGGATATTTAACTCCCTTTAACTTCTACTTCTTGCTAAGATGTTAATAGAGGAGGGGGCACGTGGAAAAGCATTCCACATTTGATCCAGAATATTTTTTAGCCCTTTTTTTTAATCTTATTCTAACCTAAGGTTTTGATAAATGTAGCAGTTTTTTCCAAATATATATAATTATACAGTCATGGCCATAAATGTTGGTACCCCTGAAAATGAAGTATTTCTCACAGAATAGGATTGCAGTAACACATGTTTTGCTATACGCATGTTTATTCCCTTTGTGTGTATTGGAACTAAACCAAAAAAGGGAGGAAAAAACTGCAAATTGGACGTAATGTCACCAAACTCCAAAAATGAGCTGGACAAAATTATTGGCACCATTAACTTAATATTTGGTTGCACACCCTTTGGAAAAAATAACTGAAATCGGTCACTTCCTATAACAATCAATAAGCTTCTTGCACCTCTCAGCCGGAATGTTGGACCACTCTTCCTTTACAAACTGCTCCAGGTCTCTCTTATTGGAAGGCGCCTTTTCCCAACAGCAATTTTAAGATCTCTCCACAGGTGATCAATGGGATTTAGATCTGGACTCATTGCTGACACTTCAGAACTCTCCAGCGCTTTGTTGCCATCCATTTCTGGGGGCTTTGTGACGTATGTTTGGGGTCATTGTCCTACTGGAAGACCCAAGATCTGTGACGCAAACCCAGCTTTCTGACACTGGGCTGTACAGTGCGACCCAAAATCCGTTGGTAATCCTCAGATTTCATGATGCCTTGTACACATTCAAGGCCCCCAATGCCAGAGGCAACAAAACAACCCAAAACATCATTGACCTCCACCATATTTCACTGTAGGTACCGTCTTCTTTTCTTTGTAGGCCTCATTCCGTTTTCGATAAACAGTAGAATGATTTGCTTTAACAAAAAGCTCTATCTTGGTCTTATCTGTCCACAAGATGTTTTCCCAGAAGGATTTTAGCTTACTCAAGTTCATTTTGGCAAAATGTATTCTTTATTTTTTATGTCTCTGTGTCAGAAGTTGGGTCCTCCTTGGTCTCCTCCATAGTGGGGTCCTCCTGGGTCTCCTCCATAGTGGGGTCCTCCTGGGTCTCCTCCATAGCGTTTCATTTAAATTAAATGTCGACTGACAGTTTGCGCTGACACTGATGCTCCCTGAGCCTGCAGGACAGCTTGAACATCTTTGGAACTTGTTTGGGGCTGCTTATCCACCATCCAAACAATCCTGCGTTGACACCTTTCATCAATTTTTCTCTTGCGTCCACGCCCAGGGAGATTAGCTACAGTGCCATGGGTTGCAAACTTCTTGATTAATGTTGCACACTGTGGACAAAGGCAAATCTAGATCTCTAGAGATGGACTTGTAACCTTGAGATTGTTGATATGTTCCCCCAATTTTGGTTCTCAAACCCTCAGACAGTTCTTCTCTTTCTGTTGTCCATGCTTAGTGTGGCACACACAGATAAACAATGCAAAGACTAAGTGAACTTCTCTCCTTTTTATCTGCTTTCAGGTGTGATTTTTATATTACCCACACCTGTTACTTGCCCCAGGTGAGTTTAAAGGAGCATCACGCTGCTTGAAACAATCTTATTTTTCCACAATTTTGAAAGGGTGCCAATAATTTTGTCCAGACCATTTTTGGAGTTTGGTGACATTATGTCCAATTTACTTTTTTTCCTCCCTTTTTTGGTTTAGTTCCAATACACACAAAGGGAATAAACATGTGTATAGCAAAACATGTGTTACTGCAATCCTTTTCTGTGAGAAATACTTCATTTTCTATAAAAATTTCAGGGGTGCCAACATTTACGGGCAAGACTGAAAAAAAATAATAATACCGTATTTATCGGGGTATACCACGCACCGGCCTATAACACGCACCCTCATTTTACCAAGGATATTTGGGTAAAAAAAGTTTTTTACCCAAATATCCATGGTAAAATGAGGGTGCGCGTGTGCGCGTGTATACCCCGATACACCCCCAGGAAAGGCAGGGGGAGAGAGGCCGTCGCTGCCCGCTTCTCTACCCCTGCCTTTCCTCGGGTCTAGAGTGCTGCTGCCGGCCCTTCTCTCCCCCTGGCTATCGGCGCCACTGCCCGTTCTGTCCCCCTGACTATCGGTGCCGGCGCCGATAGCCAGGGGGAGAGAAGCGGCGCCGACAGCCAGGGGGAGAGAAGGGGCAGCGGCACCCATTGCCGGCGCCGCTGTCCCGTTGCCTCCCCCCATCCCCGGTGGCATAATTACCTGGGTCGGGTCTGCGCTGCTGCAGGCCTCCGGCGCGCATCCAGTGCGTCGTTGCTATGCACGGCGCGGCGCACTGACGTCATGCGCCGCGCAGTGCAGCGCATAGCAACGACGCCGGGGACGCACGCCGGAGGCCTGCAGCAGCGCGGACCCGACCCAGGTAATTATGCCACCGGGGATGGGGGGAGGCAACGGGACAGCGGCGCCGGCAATGGGTGCCGCTGCCCCTTCACTCCCCCTGGCTGTCGGCGCCGCTTCTCTCCCCCTGGCTATCGGCGCCGGCAATGGGGCGCCGGCACCGATAGTCAGGGGGACAGAACGGGCAGCGGCGCCGATAGCCAGGGGGAGAGAAGGGCCGGCAGCAGCGCTCTAGACCCCAGGAAAGGCAGGGGGAGAGAAGCGGGTAGCGACGGCCTCTCTTCCCCTGCCTTTCCTGGGGGTGTATCGGCGTATAACACGCACATAGACTTTAGGCTAAAAATTTTAGCCTAAAAAGTGTGTGTTATACGCCGATAAATACGGTATATATACATACACACACACATATATAATCTGTATTTATTTTTTAACAAAACAGAATACAAATACATATCGTTATCTATACTTTATTGTTCTAAAAAAAAAAAAATATATATATATATATATATATATATATATATATATATATATATATATATATACATACACACACACAAAGGGGATGAGTATTTGCCTCAGGGCGAGGCCACCACTCCTCGTGTAACGGAGCTTCAGAAGGCCATTAAGCACTCCGCAGGCATTCTGGGTAGGCGAATATGCAAAGCAGCTCATTACTTCACCTTTTCAGGTAATGTTCCCTGGTATCAGCTTAGCTCCTGTTAAGGAATCTAAAAAGCTGATCGGGATTTTATGCCAAGCCAGACTACTCCCCAAAAGGGAAGTTTCTACCCATCTGCAGACAGCTGTTTCGTGGTTTTTGCCACTCGTCAGTACAGAGCAGGGTGATCTGGCTTGGCTGAGGCAAATACTCATCCCCTTTAGCTGCTCTCTGGCCTCTTACCCCAGCCAAGCCAGATCACCCTGCTCTGTACTGACGAGTGGCAAAAAACACGAAACAGCTGTCTGCAGATGGGTAGAAACTTCCCTTTTGGGGAGTAGTCTGGCTTGGCATAAAATCCCGATCAGCTTTTTAGATTCCTTAACAGGAGCTAAGCTGATACCAGGGAACATTACCTGAAAAGGTGATGTAATGAGCTGCTTTGCATATTCCCCTATATATATACATATACATACACACTTTTTTGTATATTTTTATTTATTTGTTTATTCATTCTCTTTATTCTCCAGGGGTGGGGTAAATAGAAGAACAAAATTGCATATGTAATGATAGGTTTTTCTATTCGGTGTTGTTAATAAAAGAATAAATGGACATAAAATTTTATATATAAATAAATAAAATAATTCACATTTACTTTATGGTCAGGCATCCATTGTCTTTACTGTGCGTACAGCCCTCTGTCACATTTGATGCAGGAACGCCTCCTTGACAGGGCGAAGCCACCTGGGCAGGAAGGACCCCCCCCCCCCCCACTGTTCTGCATAACTCCCAACTGCGTGACCCTCACCCCTTCCCGCTGAGTCTGTATTGTAACCAGAGCTCGTGTTTTTTGCTCTGCACCGTGTGAAGATGACTATTACCCCTGAAATCCTCAGGAATATTGTTTGGCATGGAGCGGAGATCACACATCCTTTCGCAATGAGTCATGTCACTGTTTTGGTTTGCCATTTCCAAAAAAGAAGGGGGGGGGGGGGGCGACATTTGGGGTATTGGCGTCTCACACTTTTGATATCAGGGAGAACCTGTCATCACAGATACTCTGAAAATGGATATTGGTGTTCCCCATACTATGGCTCTCCAGCTTGTTGCATAACTGCAACTCCTATCATTACCCCGTCTGGTCTTATGGATGAGATTGGTCTACAGCTGTTGAAAAAAAACTACAACTCCTAGCATGCCCTTCCACCCGAAGGCTGTAGAGACAAATATTGTGGAGTGCTGCTGTGTAGAGTATTCTCCATCTGTGAGACCAGTTAAATCATGATGGGAGTTGTAGTTTTATAACAACTGCAGAGCTAAAGATTGGCGATTACTTCTCTAGAGCAGGGATCTCCAAATTGTGGCCCTTCAGATGTTGAAAAACTACAACTCCCAGCATGCCCGGACAGCCGTTGGCTGTCCGGGCATGCTGGGAGTTGTAGTTTTGCAACATCTGGAGGTCCGCAGGTTGAAGACTGCTGCTATTGTCTGCTTGCTGGGAGTTGTAGTTTTGCAATATAAGGAGGGCCACCATTTGGAGATCCCTTCTCTAGAGCAACTTCATCTATAAAGCCAGAATTATATTTTTTGCACCAGCTCGAGGGTCATCATTTTTTAGACACTGTTCTAAAGTCATTTCCTCAGAGCCTGATGAGAGTTGTAGTTTTGCTGTAGCTGGAATTTAACCAATTGGTCTCATGGATGAAGTTGCGCCCCCCCACTCCTACTTCTAGCAAACTCTGACATCCGAAGGCTGGAGAACCAAAAGGTTGGGGAGCACGACTCTATAGTAACTTCATACATGAGACCAAGTTAAGACATGATAGGAGTTGTAGTTTTGCAACATCAGGAAAGCCACATTTTCTAGACCACTAATCTGGAGACCAATCAGGGCATGGTGAGAATTGTAGTTTTGCACCAGCTGGAGAGTCATAATTTGCGGAACACTTTTCTAGAGTCAATTTTTTTTCGTTAGACCCGTCAGAGCCTGATGAGAGTTGTAGTTTTGCTAACGCTGCAAATCCACTGATTTTGACTGATCACTGACTGGTTCTGAGACGTACTTTCCAGTCAGGGTGATGATGGGAATTGGAGTTTTGCAACAAGTTGAAGAGCCATAGAATAGTGTTGAGCGCGAATATTCGAAATGCTAATTTTTACCGCGAATATCCGCACTTGGCAATTTTTGCCAATATTCAGAATATAGCGCTATATGACAACAATGATGTGTACTGTGTAAAAAAAAAAAAAAAAAAAAAAAAAAAAAAGTTATCATCCCTCCCTGCTTCCAGCTTGTGGGCCAAAGAAGGCTCTAATTTTATTTACAGTGTGAGTCGGTGTGGATCGCAAATATTTCGTATATACGAATATGCAAATATTCACGCATACCGGCACTTCCAGAGGTGAACGATATAACTGCGCATGCGCACTATGCAAATTTTATTCATTTTTCTAATGAGAAAAAAAAGGGGACGAACATAGGACAAATATTTGTCCATATATTCGCCAAATATCGCAAATTCGAATATGGCCCCTGCCGCTCATCACTACCATAGAATGGAGAACTCTAGAGGACACTGATCTCTCCCTCCTTTTTAGGTGAAAGATGTAACCGCGCATGCGCTCTATGCAAATTTCATTCATTTTTCGCATGGAATAAAAAAGGGAACGAACATAGTGAATATGCGAATTTCGTAAACATAGGACGAATATTCATCCATATATTCACGAAATATCACGAATACGAAAGTGGCCCCTGGCGCTCATCACTACCATAGAATGGAGAACTCTACTTTTGACTTACTTCAGCCTGCTTTAGGGCAGTGGTCTCCAAACTGTGGCCCTCCAGATGTTGCAAAACTACAAATCCCAGCATGCCCGGACAGCCGTTGGCTGTCCGGGCATGCTGGGAGTTGTAGTTTTGCAACATCTGGAGGTCCGCAGGTTGGAGACCACTGCTTTAGGAGGTTATCCCCCTGGTATAAATTGATGACCTATCACAAGATACGCTTTCATTTATTGATCACCGGGGACCTACATCTGGGACACTGACCGATCCTATATATATAAAATCAACTGGCTCCAGAAAGTTAAACAGATTTGTAAATTACTTCTATTAAAAAATCTTAATCCTTTCAGTACTTATGAGCTTCTGAAGTTAAGGTTGTTCTTTTCTGTCTAAGTGATCTCTGATGACACGTGTCTCGGGAACCGCCCAGTTTAGAAGAGGTTTGCTATGGGGATTTGCTTCTAAACTGGGCGGTTCCCGAGACACGTGTCATCAGAGAGCACTTAGACAGAAAAGAACAACTCAACTTCAGCAGATCATAAGTACTGAAAGGATTAAGATTTTTTAATAGAAGTAATTTACAAATCTGTTTAACTTTCTGGAGCCAGTTGAGATATATATATATATATCAATTTTTTTCCTGGATAACCCCTTTAACCCTGCATTGTGGCCCCATTTACTTGTATAGGGCTAGGGCCACACTGAGGTTCCCTAAACAACGCCTGGAACAGCTGTGCATGTGGGGGAAAAGCAGGTAATGCAGTGCTAAATCAGAATTGTAGCCCCTTTTGATCACTGGGTGTCCCAGAGGTGAGACCTCCACCAATCCTAAATAATGGGAATATCTCTTTAAGAATTGTTTGCATCAGAAACACTGGATGGTGGAGGTTGTCATCTCCTGTCTCCCCCTTGACAATTTATTTCTGAGGGGGTGAGGGGGTCTGTGTTCCTTAATCCTGTATCCAAGGCCCGAACAAGCACAGCCTCTAACCAGAGCCCCCACATATACACTTGGAATGAAGCATTTGCCCCACACAATGTGTTGCGGCCAGTTCCTTGTATTCAGGCCTCTCCTGTTTCCATTGCTTAGGAACAGCAATATTTGTGTGGGGAAGAGGAGGCTGAAGCCCAGCTGCCGTCACATGAGCCCGCTCCATTAAATGCTGGTATGCTGGCGGCGGGCCCGGCGCTGTACACAGGGCAGGCTGCAGAGGGTATACATTGGAAGGTTTGAGCTGTAGGATTTGATTGAAGTGCGGCCGACACAATGATGAGAAGAAGAATGAGGCAGGTCTGGCCTGATAGTTCTCCAGTCCTGTTTGTGGTTGCAAATCCCTTATTACAATCCATATGTACAGCAGCTCTCACTATGGACTTCAGGAAGGGCCCTGTATACAGCTGAATGGTGAATGGCTCTGAGTAAGGGCCCTGTATACAGCTGAATGGTGAATGGCTCTGAGTAAGGGCCCTGTATACAGCTGAATGGTGAATGGCTCTGAGTAAGGGCCCTGTATACAGCTAAATGGTGAATGGCTCTGAGTAAGGGCCCTGTATACAGCTGAATGGCTCTGAGTAAGGGCCCTGTATACAGCTGAATGGCTCTGAGTAAGGGCCCTGTATACAGCTGAATGGCTCTGAGTAAGGGCCCTGTATACAGCTGAATGGCTCTGAGTAAGGGCCCTGTATACAGCTGAATGGCTCTGAGTAAGGGCCCTGTATACAGCTGAATGGTGAATGGCTCTGAGTAAGGGCCCTGTATACAGCTGAATGGTGAATGGCTCTGAGTAAGGGCCCTGTATACAGCTGAATTGTGAATGGCTCTGAGTAAGGGCCCTGTATACAGCTAAATGGTGAATGGCTCTGAGTAAGGGCCCTGTATACAGCTGAATGGCTCTGAGTAAGGGCCCTGTATACAGCTGAATGGTGAATGGCTCTGAGTAAGGGCCCTGTATACAGCTGAATGGTGAATGGCTCTGAGTAAGGGCCCTGTATACAGCTGAATGGTGAATGGCTCTGAGTAAGGGCCCTGTATACAGCTGAATTGTGAATGGCTCTGAGTAAGGGCCCTGTATACAGCTAAATGGTGAATGGCTCTGAGTAAGGGCCCTGTATACAGCTGAATGGCTCTGAGTAAGGGCCCTGTATACAGCTGAATGGCTCTGAGTAAGGGCCCTGTATACAGCTGAATGGCTCTGAGTAAGGGCCCTGTATACAGCTGAATGGAAAATGGCTCTGAGTAAGGGCCCTGTATACAGCTGAATTGTGAATGGCTCTGGGTAAGGGCCCTGTATACAGGTGAATGGCTCTGAGTAAGGGCCCTGTATACAGCTGAATGGTGAATGGCTCTGAGTAAGGGCCCTGTATACAGCTGAATGGAAAATGGCTCTGAGTAAGGGCCCTGTATACAGCTGAATGGTGAATGGCTCTGGGTAAGGGCCCTGTATACAGCTGAATGGAAAATGGCTCTGAGTAAGGGCCCTGTATACAGCTGAATGGAAAATGGCTCTGAGTAAGGGCCCTGTATACAGCTGAATGGTGAATGGCTCTGAGTAAGGGCCCTGTATACAGCTGAATGGTGAATGGCTCTGAGTAAGGGCCCTGTATACAGCTGAATGGTGAATGGCTCTGAGTAAGGGCCCTGTATACAGCTGAATGGAAAATGGCTCGGAGTAAGGGCCCTGTATACAGGTGAATGGCTCTGAGTAAGGGCCATATATACAGATGCATTTCCCCTAGTAGCATCCCAGTATACAGCACTATTGCCCTCAGTATGGACTCGGTATACAGCAGCATTGTCCTCAGTATGGGCCCTGAATACAGCTGAATGGCTCGGAGTAAGAGCCCTGTATACAGTTGCATTGTCCTTAGTAGCAGCCCTGTATACAGCTGCATTGTACCGAGTATGGACCCTGTATACAGCTGCATTGTCCCCAGTATGGGCCCTGTATACAGCTGCATTGTCCCCAGTATGGGCCCTGTATACAGCTGCATTGTCCCCAGTATGGGCCCTGTATACAGCTGCATTGTCCCCAGTATGGGCCTTGTATACAGCTGCATTGTCCCCAGTATGGGCCCTGTATACAGCTGCATTGTCCCCAGTATGGGCCCTGTATACAGCTGCATTGTCCCCAGTATGGGCCCTGTATACATCAGCATTGTCCACACTATAGTCCCTGTATACATCAGCATTGTCCACACTATAGTCCCTGTATACATCAGCATTGCCCTCACGTTGGGCCCTGTATACAGCTGCATTGTCCCCAGTATGGGCCCTGTATACAGCTGCATTGCCCACACTGTAGTCCCTGTATACATCAGCATTGCCCTCACGTTGGGCCCTGTATACATCAGCATTGCCCACACTATAGTCCCTGTATACATCAGCATTGCCCTCACGTTGGGCCCTGTATACAGCTGTATTGCCCACACTATAGTCCCTGTATACATCAGCATTGCCCTCACGTTGGGCCCTGTATACAGCTGTATTGCCCACACTATAGTCCCTGTATACATCAGCATTGCCCTCACGTTGGGCCCTGTATACATCAGCATTGCCCTCACGTTGGGCCCTGTATACATCAGCATTGCCCTCACGTTGGGCCCTGTATACAGCTGCATTGCCCTCACTATAGTCCCTGTATACATCAGCATTGCCCTCACTATAGTCCCTGTATACAGCTGCATTTCCCACACTATAGTCCCTGTATACATCAGCATTGCCCTCACTATAGTCCCTGTATACATCAGCATTGCCCTCACGTTGGGCCCTGTATACAGCTGTATTGCTGCATGACACACGTCGTCTATCTATAACCTTGCTGATAAGCTGGGCCCAGCCTGGGTGTCTCCCATTGACATAGGCCTCGGTGTGAGGAAACCCATTCGTTTTCCCAGCCAGGAAGGGGTTATTTCCTGGCTCCAGGTTTGCTTTTCTTCTCCTGGGGCTGAAGTTCACCTTTTGCTTCTCTTGCGGGTGACTCATTGCTTTCCAACACTGCTGCGATGTTAGGGGTAACCGGCCATTGTTTTTTTTATTTGTTTGGGACATATCGAGCTGCCCCCTATCCTTGTGTCCCTAATATATAAATCATATACACTGTCTGCCGTGTAACTCCTGCCTAACTGCGTGAAATACTTCAGATTTCCTAATATATTGTTCTGTTCTCTGCAGGACAAAGGGCACTGAGACTATTGCTATCATCGGCCTTTGTGTGCTCATTCCTGAACCAGGAGGCTCAGGATGAACATAGCTGAGGGTTTTTGACACCATATGTGCAGTTATAAAAGTGGTCTGCTTCTATAGAGCAGCGGTTTTCAACCTGTGCATCTCCAGCTGTTGCAAAACTACAATTCCCAGCATGCCCGGACAGCCAACGGCTGTCCGGGCATGCTGGGAATTGTAGTTTTGCAACAGCTGGAGAGCCACTAATTGAAGTGCACTTCTATAGAGGTCCTGTGTGACATTGCAATACCCCTCCCCCGTGCAGCCCATCACCCTGCGCCGCTCAACCTTCTTTTCCGAGAAGCTGTCTTGTTTTAGTAATATTCTTGCGGTCTTGAAATGCGTCTGTTTTTGCTATAGAGGCAGAATGCAGCGGAACATAATGATCAATCTTGTCATACGTCTCGGATTAGATCTTTCTCCCGTATCGATTTTCTGCACTTGATGGTTCCGTATTGACCACTCGGCCTTTCTCCTCTTGGCCATCACTAATGCCGTGCAAAGCGCAGAACCCACGTGTGCGGAGATTATAATAGTTTTTTAACCCCTTCTTGTAAGAACTGTGAAGAAATTAAAAAATTTAATTTAAATTAAAAAAAAATAAAAAAATTTTACCCACCAACTTGCCTTACTTTATACATTTCCTTATGGATTATTTTCAATATTGACGTTATAAGTGTATTCGGCGCTATGTGATCCAGTGACAACTTGGCACGTATGTGACTCTGGTTAGGGATAAAAATGTGTCGTACATCATTGTGGATTGAAGAACCCATTTACCCGCAGTCGTCTTTAATAGCCCCGAAGCAGCGCCAACAATTTCTTCTCCAATTGTATCCACAAATCTGACTGCTTAAGGGTACATTGCATATTTTGCTTCATATACAAGAAAAGGTGACACCTTTTATAGAGAATCCACCATTCACAGTCGGCGATGCTCACCTCCTCCCCCTCCCTGTACAGTGACAGAGCATGCCTACAACATTCTATAGAAATCAGTAGCTGATGGTCACAGCTCACCTCCCCCCCCCTTCTTGTACAGTGACAGAGCATGCCCACAACATTCTATAGAAATCAGTAGCTGATGGTCACAGCTCACCTCCTCCCCCTCCATGTACAGTGACAGAGCATGCCCAAAACATTCTCCTATAGAAATCAGTAGCTGATGGTCACAGCTCACCTACTCCCCCTCCCTGTACAGTGACAGAGCATGCCCACAACATTCTATAAAAATCAGTAGCTGATGGTCACAGCTCACCTCCTCCCTGTACAGTGACAGAGCATGCCCACAACTTTCTCCTATAAAAATCAGTAGCTAATGGTCAAAGCTCACCTCCCCCCCTTCCCTGTACAGTGACAGAGCATGCCTATAACATTCTATAGAAATCAGTAGCTGATGGTCACAGCTCACCTCCTCCCCCTCCCTGTACAGTGACAGAGCATGCCCACAACATTCTATAAAATCAGTAGCTGATGGTTACAGCTCACCTCCTCCCTGTACAGTGACAGAGCATGCCCACAACTTTCTCCTATAAAAAATCAGTAGCTAATGGTCAAAGCTCACCTCCTCCCCCTCCCTGTACAGTGACAGAGCATGCCTGCGACATTCTATAGAAATCAGTAGCTGATGGTCTCAGCTCACCTCCTCCCCCTCCCTGTACAGTGACATAGCATGCCTACAACATTCTATAGAAATCAGTAGCTGATGGTCACAGCTCACCTCCTCTCCCTCGCGGTACAGTGACAGAGCATGCCCACAACTTTCTCCTATAAAAATCAGTAGCTGATGGTCACAGCTCACCTCCTCCCCCCGCCCTGTATAGTGACAGAGCATGCCCACAACCTTCTCCTATAAAAATCAGTAGCTGATGGTCACAGCTGACCTCCTCCCTGTACAGTGACAGAGCATGCCCACAACTTTATCCTATAAAAAACAGTAGCTGATGGTCACAGCTCACCACCTCCCCCTCCCTGTATAGTGACAGAGCATGCCTGCAACATTCTATAGAAATCAGTAGCTGATGGTCACAGCTCACCTCCTCCCCCTCCATGTACAGTGACAGAGCATGCCCAAAACATTCTCCTATAGAAATCAGTAGCTGATGGTCACAGCTCACCTACTCCCCCTCCCTGTATAGTGACCGTGCATGCCTGCAACATTCTCTTATAGAAGTCAGTAGGCAAGGAGCAAAGTTCACCTCCTCCCCTTTCCTATATGTTTTTATCCTATTCTGAGGATGGGTCATTAATTAAACACAAAGGCCGACATATATCATTGTCTTTAGACAGTTTTTGTGTCTAGAAAAGGCGCAAGCAGGGTTTATTTGCGCCTTTTTTGCACCTTTTGGTTTACACATTTCTGCAGATTTTGAGTTGCAATCCACTGATTTTGGCAGTACACATGATATGGAAGGGTTTTATGAACTGCGCCTTTTTGTGAAAAGGCACAAAGCCACTGAAAAGTCTCTAAAACTACACCAGCCCAGACTTGGCTTAGCTTTTCGGTGTATGCGAAGAGTAAAATTTCAGAAAATGTGAGCTGCACAAAATTTATGAAATGCTCTGCAACCATTTAACACATCTGTTTCTCCTATACATCACCAGTACACAAAAAAGTGTAGAAAAATGCTTCACTTACACTAAAATGATAAATGCCTCACTTACACCTACAATGATAAATGCTTCACTTACACCTACAATGATAAATGCTTCACTTACACCTACAATGATAAATGCTTCACTTACACCTACAATGATAAATGCTTCACTTACACCTACAATGATAAATGATTCACTTACACCTACAATGATAAATGCTTCACTTACACCTACAATGATAAATGCTTCACTTACACCTACAATGATAAATGCTTCACTTACACCTACAATGATAAATGCTTCACTTACACCTACAATGATCAATGCTTCACTTACACCTACAATGATAAATGCTTCACTTACACCTACAATGATAAATGCTTCACTTACACCTACAATGATAAATGCTTCACTTACACCTACAATGATAAATGCTTCACTTACACTAAAATGATAAATGCTTCACTTACACCTACAATGATAAATGCTTCACTTACACCTACAATGATAAATGCTTCACTTACACCTACAATGATCAATGCTTCACTTACACCTACAATGATAAATGCTTCACTTACACCTACAATGATAAATGCTTCACTTACACCTACAATGATAAATGCTTCACTTACACCTACAATGATAAATGCCCCCCAAAAGGTTGTGACATTTTTATACCAGAGGAAATGGGACATAAAATTCTGCCTTTTGAATACTTCGTTGAAGGACTGTCTGTCCATCCATCCATAGATATTGGAATTTTTTTAGCACCTGCTGTCAGGGGAAATTTTCTTCGGGATCTCTGAAGAAATATAAAAAAAAAAAAATATATAACCGAACTTGGACCAGCATGGTGTCCATCTGGCAGTGACCTGTATGTTCATATACTGAGCAGAGATTGACACTTCTCCTATTTATTTGCATTGGGATGTAACATTCTCTTCCATTGTGCCAAGTGCCACATTGCTCACATTGCACAGATGCCATCCGCTGACTTTGTTGCCGTTCCTGGGATACTTCTCCTGTTGCGCTCAGTGTAATAATTCATGGGTTTGTTACATGTAATTATATTTTGTATGTGACCCCTGACCTGTAAGTCACTTCTCTGTGCCCTCCACACATCCTGCATGCTCAGCTGAAGGGGTTTTGTATTAAATGACTGTGTTAATCCTTTAGAGTGTTGTGCCCGGCCAAATCCTGACCAGCCAAGCTTCTAGAAAACTGCAGCAGCCCAGGCAGTATAATGTGCGGGAGAGTCTGGCAGGACTGTGGTATATGTGTATAAATGTGGCTGTGATTGTATGAGTGTCAGTATTTGTATGGCGTGTGTATGATTGTATGAGTGTCAGTATTTGTATGGCATGTGTATGATTGTATGAGTCTCAGTATTTGTATGGCATGTGTATGATTGTATGAGTGTCAGTATTTGTATGGCATGTGTATGATTGTATGAGTGTCAGTATTTGTATGGCGTGTGTATGATTGTATGAGTCTCAGTATTTGTATGGCATGTGTATGATTGTATGAGTGTCAGTATTTGTATGGCATGTGTATGATTGTATGAGTGTCAGTATTTGTATGGTGTGTGTGTGTGTGTGTGTGTGTATGATTGAGTGTCAGTGTGTGTATGAGTGTATATATGTCAGCGTGTGGTTATTTGAATGTCAGTATGCATATGGTGTATGTGTCTAGGGTGGTATAGATGTGAGTGTGTGTGTCTATGGTTGTATAGATGTCGTGTGTGTGTGTGTGTGTGTGTATGGTTGTATGTATGTCAGTGTGTCTGTATGGTTGAAAACATATCAATGAATCTGTATGGTTGTGTGTGTGTTTGTGTATGGTTGTATGTATGTCAGTATGTGTATGCTTGTATGTATGTCAGTATGTTTGTGTATGGTTGTATGTGTGTTTGTGTATGGTTGTATGTGTGTTTGTGTATGGTTGTATGTGTGTTTGTGTATGGTTGTATGTGTGTTTGTGTATGGTTGTATGTGTGTTTGTGTATGGTTGTATGTATGTGTATGGTTGTATGTATGTCAGTATGTGTATGTTGTATGTATGTCAGTATTTTTAGTGTATAGTTGTATGTATGTGCATGGTTTTACGTATGTCAGTATGTGTATGGTTGTATGTATGTCAGTATGTGTATGGCTGTATGTATGTCAGTATGTGTATGGTTGTATGTATGTCAGTATGTGTATGTATGTCAGTGTGTGTATGTATGTCAGTATGTATGTGTATGGTTGTATGTATGTCAGTATGTATGTGTATGGTTGTATGTATGTCAGTATGTGTATGGTTGTATGTATGTCAGTATGTGTATGTATGTCAGTGTGTGTTTATGGGTGTGTATGGTAGTGTGGGTATCAGTGTTTCCTAACCAGGGTTCCCCCAACTGTTGCAAAACTACAGCTTCCAGCATGCCCGGACAGTCTTCAGCTGTCCGGGCATGTTGGGAGTTGTAGTTTTGCAACAGCTGGAGGCATATATGTTAGTGTGTGTTTGTCTGCTGCTATACATAATCCCCAGTCTTGCCATGTGACTTGTATTTCCTCAGTGTGATGTATGGGTATAAATGTGTGTACAGTCTTGCTATGTATATGGATGCCTCCTTGAGGTCGCGTATATTTTGCCCATACCCTTCAATGACATGTCCTTCATGCTCTTCAGTGTCCTATTGGTGTATATACACAAAGTATATCACAGACTTGTACATGTGTTGCAGTCCTCTGTGTCTCCTATGGAATTTCCAGCAGTGTTGTGCAGGATGTAGGACAGCGGAGCTGCATTGTGTGTATATGTATATGTATATATATATATATATATCTCCATATCATACACCAGCTGCACAGCCTCTATTTATAGTCGGCAGATGGGAGGAGGGAGATTTCCAGCATTTTCTGCCGCTCGCCGCATTCCTGGAGCCATCCAGACTTCATTCATCTTCCTCTTCCCCGGAGCTGCTGCTCCTTCCTTTCATCCCTGGAAAGTGAGTGTGAACTTCCAGGAGTGCGGGCGGTGAGGCTGATCCCGCTGTGCGTCACTTCACTCTTTAGGGACGGATTTGTTATGGATTTTACCTTACAGATTTGTGCAATTAAATCCGCAGTGGATTACAGTATTACAGAGGTAGAGCAGATTTAACAGATCTTGGGGGAAATTTATCAAAACCTGTCCAGAGGAAAAGCTGCTGAGTTTCCCATAGCAACCAATCAGATCGCTACTTTCACTTTAAAAAAAGGCCTCTGCAAAGTTAAATAAGTGATCTGATTGGTTGCTATGGGCAACTCGGCAACTTTTCCTCTGGACGGGTTTTGATAAATCTCGCCCAGTGTGTCTCCAGCCGTTGGCTGTCCGGGCATGCTGGGAGTTGTAGTTTTGCAACAGCTGGAGACACACTGTTTGGAAAACACTGCGCTATATACACTATGGGGACGATTTATCAAAATCTGTCCAGAGGACATATCTATCTCATATCTATCTATCTCATATCTATCTCATATCTATCTATCTATCTCATATCTATCTCATATCTATCTATCTATCTATCTATCTATCTATCTATCTATCTATATATATATATATATATATATCTATCTATCTCATATCTATCTATCTCATATCTATCTCGTATCTACCTATCTATCTCATATCTATCTATCTATATATATATCTATCTATCTCATATCTATCTATCTCTATATATATATCTATCTATCTCATATCTATCTATCTATCTCATATCTCTATCTATCCATATATCTATCTCATATCTATCTCATATCTATCTATCTATCTATCTCGTATCTATCCATCTATCTATCTCATATCTCTATCTCATATCTATCCATCTATCTATCTATCTATCTATCTCATATCTATCTATCTATCTATCTCATATCTCTATCTATCCATCTATCTATCTCATATCTATCTATCTATCTATCTCATATCTATCTATCCATCTATCTATCTATCTCATATCTATCTATTTATCTCATATCTATCTATCCATCTATCTATCTCATATCTATATCTCATATCTATCCATCTATCTATCTCATATCTATCTAATATCTATCTATCTCATATCTATCTATCCATCTATCTCATATCTATCTATCTATCTCATATATATCAATCTCATATCTATCTATCTATCTATCTCATATCTATCTATCTCATATCTATCTATCTCATATCTATCTATCTCTCTCATATCTATCTATCTATCTCATATCTATCTCATATCTATCTATCTATCTCTCTCATATCTATCTATCATCTATCTATCTATTATCTGTCTAAACAAAAAGCAATGCAGCACTCCAAAAGTAGTGAAAAAATGCAAAAAAGTGGATTTATTTAACCCATGTTCAGGCATGCTAGAAATATATATATATATATATATATATATATATATATATATATATATATATATACACAAGTGTTTCCCAAAAAAGGTGCCTCCAGCTGCGGGAAAACTACAACTCCCAGCATGCCCGGACAGCCCTTGGCTGTCCGGACATGCTGGGAGTTGTAGTTTTGAAACAACTGGAGACCCCTTTGTTGGGAAACATTGATACATCCACACACGTACAGACTTTTACTCGTCCCTACAGAATCACGTTGTTCTCTTTTTCGTTCCTTTCACGTCTTCAGAGACTTCTGGGTAATCTCAATGTGCCAGTGACCTACATCTGTATTTCAGGCCTTACACAGAGTTGGCTTTAAATTCAGACGCAGACTTTTTCTCGGCTCCCCTCCCCCTAAAATCCAGATTGAGGATCTTTTGAGGTCTGTTCCCGTAGCGCCCCCCCTGAACCAGCTCCAGACGGCGAGGGGTTTATGTGTGATCCTCCCGCCATCTGTTTAGCGCTGCTCCTTATACCGCCACGCTACAGCTCGCTGGATCTCTTCCCCTTTGTGTCTGGATTTTCAATTGCAGAACACAAGACCCTGCAGCCGGCATTTGCATTTCGGTGGTAAAAATGTAATTTAATATAGGGAGCGGGCGCTGCACTTATGGCGTGACATTGACAGCGACGTTCCCGCAGGAAAGATGAGTCAGACAAGAGCAGTGATAATGGGATGATGTCATCTGTTCTCCCCTGAAAGTGATGACATCACTCACCGCTCAATTTATATAAGGGCTTATGGGTGACTTGATGCTTGTCGTATAATTTACGAGTTCTTAAGTGTTATGGCGCAGCTGCATCCCTCCATGTCCTCAAAGGGGGGGAAGAGACAGAAGCCCAATATATATGACCGCTTATGTCAGTGCTTCCCAATCAAGGCGCCTCCAGCTGTAGCAAAACTACAACTCCCAGCATGCCCGGACAGCCAACGGCTGTCCGGGCATGCTGGGAGTTGTAGTTTTGCAACATCTGGAGGCACCCTGGTTGATAAACCCTGCCTTATGTGTTTATCATGATCAGCATTGGTTTCATGGTGTTTGCTCTAAGGCCGGGTTCGCACTATGTTTTTTTTTTACCCCCCCCTCCCACCATTGCATAGTTTGTTACAGTACGTTAAAGGGGTTCTCCACCATAAGGTGATTTTAGTACGTACCTGTCAGACAGTAATGGATATGCTTAGGAAGGATCTGTGCTTGTCTTGGGGCTAAATGGCTATGTTGTGAGATTACCATAACACTGTGGCTAGCTTTTTGTGAACTGGTATTTCCTGTTTGAGTTTTCTTCTTTGCCTACAAATCCCATAATTCCATTTTCCTCCCTCCCACACATCAGCCACCCCACCCATTGAAACATAAATGAGCTGCATCCATTCAAAGGACCTGTGTTTTCCAATCAGGGTGCCTACAGCTGTTGCATTAGTTGCAGATTGATCTGTCTCCCACCAAGCGATCTCTCCGCCCATTGAAGCAGACAGGCTCCCTGTCATCAGCTGACTAGTGATGTCAGGTCTCCGCCACATTGCAACCTGGGAAAAATCTGAGACAACAGTCATTTTGTATGCTGTTAAAAATAAAAATTGGGGCGAAAATAACATAAGAATTGTGAGAAAACCGTCACACACAGGTACAGACACTATTTTATGAACTACACTAACTTTACAGCCCCTGTAGCATAGTCAAATAAAATAAATTCCTGGAATACCCCTTTAAGCTATATACAAGATTGTAGACAAACGTGCTATTGTGCACAGCAAAAAAAGTGTGTGTTTGTGTATGTATATATATATGTGGGTGTGTGTGGGGGGGGGTGTGTGTGTGTGTGTATGTATATATATATATATATATATATATATATATATATATATATATTCCCAACCTGTGGTTTTCCACCTGTTCCAGATCTACAACTCCCACTGTACCCTCACAGCTAAAGGCTATTGGTGCATGATTGGAGTTGTAGTTTTGCAATCGATGGGAATACCCAGGTTGGAGGATCATTGATTAGGGGCCAAAAGGAGCCTTTTGCAGTGGTTAGGTAGTGTTTTCCAACCAGGGTGCCTTCAGCTGTTGCTAAACTAGCTTTCCAGCTCGTGCAAAAAGTTGTATAGTTCAGAAATGTAATAAGAGAAATAAAGGAGCCTTTATAGCATCCCAAGGCTATTGGGGCATGGTGGGAGTTGTAGTTTTGCAACAGGTTAAGAGCCACAGGTTTGGAAACACTATAACAAACAACAAGAAGTCTTTGCAGCGGAAGGCTGTTAGGGCATGCTGGGTGTTTTGAAACATCTGGGGGCACACTGGTTGGGAAACACTGCTGTATGGGCATGATGGGAGTTGTAGTTTTGCACCAGCTGGGGGACCCTCAGGTCTGGAATCAATGTAATGAGAGAAAACCTCAAGCCTCTAGAATGCAAAGACTCTCTGGGCATGCTGGGAGTTGTTGTTTTGCACCAGTACCCATTATACAGCCCATCAAAATTTTCCAAACAAGTTTTTCTATGAAATGGGCCTGAGCCCCTTCGATCAAGTGTGCTCATAGGGTTCCCATGTTGCACCCATGTGGGTCCTCCCAGCAGTTCTGATTTGCATAATTGGTTCAAGCTCCCTGGAAAGTTTACTAGAGGATTGGGGTGCTGCTGCACCCCTCTTTCTATGATGTTTGCTATGTATCCCGTGCTTCTCTCAGACCTTCTGGATTTCCACATTTGTCCATTTTTTTTAAAACAAAAAAACACTAAAAAAGTTCACTTTTCCCTATGATGTGTCATTCATTTCCGTAGGTTATTATAGCAATGCATCCTGGGTAACATGTAATTATATTGTTTTCCTCCAAGATCATCTCCCTGGAACAACGCACCAGCAGACCGCTCTCTTAATAGGCGTCCAAATTAGATTTCTTTCTAGGAACACAGTACCCAGCTGATGATGACGGTGATCTTCAGACCCAGTCGCACAGCGCTCGTATGTCACAAAAAGGAACGCGCCTGTTGCACTCACCATGGATGAGTTGCATGATGTCTTATTCTCAAGTCACAACCAGAGCTGCATTTAGAATTTTGTAGATTTCAGGACTGATAAACACATTGCATAGAGCAGTGGTCCCCAACCCAGTCCTCAAGGCCCACTAGCACTGTGTGTGTGTTTTTTAAATTTATTTATTTTTTACTCCATTAGAATATAACCTACCTAGTCCCTCAATATGTGGTCCCTGACTGGCATCCAGACGGGCATTTACATTTATTTATTTTTGTTCTTCTGCTGGATTTCTGATTACCACCCTGTCCCGCAGGGTGTTTGTTATCCCGCAACAAGTGTCCGATCCCGCAAACTCCATATAATGTGTGTCCAATCTGTTCTGCTAACATAGGAATGTAGAGACACTAGAGTGCAATACTCTGCACCCTTATATCGGAATGTACAGACACTAGGGTGCAATACTCTGCACCCTCATATAGGAATATACATACACTAGGGTGCAATACTCTGCACCCTCATATAGGAATGTACAGACACTAGGGTGCAATACTCTGCACCCTTATATCGGAATGTACAGACACTAGGGTGCAATACTCTGCACCCTCATATAGGAATATACATACACTAGGGTGCAATACTCTGCACCCTCATATAGGAATGTACAGACACTAGAGTGCAATACTCTGCACCCTCATATAGGAATGTACAGACACTAGAGTGCAATACTCTGCACCCTTATATCGGAATGTACAGACACTAGAGTGAAATACTCTGCACCCTCATATAGGAATATACAGACACTAGGGTGCAATACTCTGCACCCTCATATAGGAATGTACAGACACTAGAGTGCAATACTCTGCACCCTTATATCGGAATGTACAGACACTAGGGTGCAATACTCTGCACCCTCATATCGGAATGTAGAGACACTAGAGTGAAATACTCTGCACCCTCATATAGGAATATACAGACACTAGGGTGCAATACTCTGCACCCTCATATAGGAATGTAGAGACACTAGAGTGCAATACTCTGCACCCTCATATCGGAATGTACAGACACTAGAGTGCAATACTCTGCACCCTCATATAGGAATGTACAGACACTAGAGTGCAATACTCTGCACCCTCATATCGGAATGTACAGACACTAGAGTGCAATACTCTGCACCCTCATATAGGAATGTACAGACACTAGGATTCAATACTCTGCACCCTCATATC
The DNA here is from genome assembly GCF_029499605.1 of Hyla sarda. Lineage (NCBI taxonomy): Eukaryota > Metazoa > Chordata > Amphibia > Anura > Hylidae > Hyla > Hyla sarda. The sequence goes on along the minus strand of NC_079198.1, from coordinate 120,266,206 downwards.
GGAATGTACAGACACTAGAGTGCCAATACTCTGCACCCTCATATAGGAATGTACAGACACTAGAGTGCAATACTCTGCACCCTCATATCGGAATGTACAGACACTAGAGTGCAATACTCTGCACCCTCATATAGGAATGTACAGACACTAGAGTGCAATACTCTGCACCCTCATATAGGAATGTACAGACACTAGGGTGCAATACTCTGCACCCTCATATAGGAATGTACAGACACTAGGGTGCAATACTCTGCACCCTCATATAGAAATGTACAGACACTAGAGTGCAATATTCTGCACCCTCATATAGGAATGTACAGACACTAGAGTGCAATACTCTGCACCCTCATATAGGAATATACAGACACTAGGGTGCAATACTCTGCACCCTCATATCGGAATGTAGAGACACTAGAGTGAAATACTCTGCACCCTCATATAGGAATATACAGACACTAGGGTGCAATACTCTGCACCCTCATATAGGAATGTAGAGACACTAGAGTGCAATACTCTGCACCCTCATATCGGAATGTACAGACACTAGAGTGCAATACTCTGCACCCTCATATAGGAATGTACAGACAGTAGAGTGCAATACTCTGCACCCTCATATCGGAATGTACAGACACTAGAGTGCAATACTCTGCACCCTCATATAGGAATGTACAGACACTAGGGTGCAATACTCTGCACCCTCATATCGGAATGTACAGACACTAGAGTGCAATACTCTGCACCCTCATATAGGAATGTACAGACACTAGAGTGCAATACTCTGCACCCTCATATAGGAATGTACAGACACTAGGGTGCAATACTCTGCACCCTCATATCGGAATGTACAGACACTAGAGTGCAATACTCTGCACCCTCATATAGGAATGTACAGACACTAGGGTGCAATACTCTGCACCCTCATAGGAATGTACAGACACTAGGGTGCAATACTCTGCACCCTCATATAGGAATGTACAGACACTAGGGTGCAATACTCTGCACCCTCATATAGGAATATACAGACACTAGGGTGCAATACTCTGCACCCTCATATAGGAATGTAGAGACACTAGAGTGCAATACTCTGCACCCTCATATAGGAATATACAGACACTAGGGTGCAATACTCTGCACCCTCATATAGGAATGTACAGACACTAGAGTGCAATATTCTGCACCCTCATATAGGAATGTACAGACACTAGGGTGCAATACTCTGCACCCTCATATAGGAATATACAGACACTAGGGTGCAATACTCTGCACCCTCATATAGGAATGTACAGACACTAGAGTGCAATATTCTGCACCCTCATATAGGAATGTACAGACACTAGGGTGCAATACTCTGCACCCTCATATAGGAATATACAGACACTAGGGTGCAATACTCTGCACCCTCATATAGGAATGTACAGACACTAGAGTGCAATATTCTGCACCCTCATATAGGAATGTACAGACACTAGTGTGCAATACTCTGCACCCTCATATAGGAATGTACAGACACTAGGGTGCAATACTCTGCACCCTCATATCGGAATGTGCAGACACTAGAGTGCAATACTCTGCACCCTCATATCGGAATGTACAGACACTAGAGTGCAATACTCTGCACCCTCATATAGGAATGTACAGACACTAGGGTGCAATACTCTGCACCCTCATATAGGAATGTACAGACACTAGAGTGCAATACTCTGCACCCTCATATCGGAATGTAGAGACACTAGAGTGCAATACTCTGCACCCTCATATAGGAATGTACAGACACTAGGGTGCAATACTCTGCACCCTCATATAGGAATATACAGACACTAGGATTCAATACTCTGCACCCTCATATCGGAATGTGCAGACACTAGGGTGCAATACTCTGCACCCTCATATAGGAATGTACAGACACTAGGGTGCAATACTCTGCACCCTCATATCGGAATGTAGAGACACTAGGATTCAATACTCTGCACCCTCATATCGGAATGTGCAGACACTAGAGTGCAATACTCTGCACCCTCATATAGGAATGTACAGACACTAGGGTGCAATACTCTGCACCCTCATATCGGAATGTAGAGACACTAGAGTGAAATACTCTGCACCCTCATATAGGAATATACAGACACTAGGGTGCAATACTCTGCACCCTCATATAGGAATGTAGAGACACTAGAGTGCAATACTCTGCACCCTCATATCGGAATGTACAGACACTAGAGTGCAATACTCTGCACCCTCATATAGGAATGTACAGACACTAGAGTGCAATACTCTGCACCCTCATATCGGAATGTACAGACACTAGAGTGCAATACTCTGCACCCTCATATAGGAATGTACAGACACTAGAGTGCAATACTCTGCACCCTCATATAGGAATGTACAGACACTAGGGTGCAATACTCTGCACCCTCATATAGGAATGTACAGACACTAGGGTGCAATACTCTGCACCCTCATATAGAAATGTACAGACACTAGAGTGCAATATTCTGCACCCTCATATAGGAATGTACAGACACTAGAGTGCAATACTCTGCACCCTCATATCGGAATGTGCAGACACTAGGGTGCAATACTCTGCACCCTCATATAGGAATATACAGACACTAGGGTGCAATACTCTGCACCCTCATATCGGAATGTAGAGACACTAGAGTGAAATACTCTGCACCCTCATATAGGAATATACAGACACTAGGGTGCAATACTCTGCACCCTCATATAGGAATGTAGAGACACTAGAGTGCAATACTCTGCACCCTCATATCGGAATGTACAGACACTAGAGTGCAATACTCTGCACCCTCATATAGGAATGTACAGACAGTAGAGTGCAATACTCTGCACCCTCATATCGGAATGTACAGACACTAGAGTGCAATACTCTGCACCCTCATATAGGAATGTACAGACACTAGAGTGCAATACTCTGCACCCTCATATAGGAATGTACAGACACTAGGGTGCAATACTCTGCACCCTCATATCGGAATGTACAGACACTAGAGTGCAATACTCTGCACCCTCATATAGGAATGTACAGACACTAGGGTGCAATACTCTGCACCCTCATAGGAATGTACAGACACTAGGGTGCAATACTCTGCACCCTCATATAGGAATGTACAGACACTAGGGTGCAATACTCTGCACCCTCATATAGGAATGTACAGACACTAGAGTGCAATATTCTGCACCCTCATATAGGAATGTACAGACACTAGTGTGCAATACTCTGCACCCTCATATAGGAATGTACAGACACTAGGGTGCAATACTCTGCACCCTCATATCGGAATGTGCAGACACTAGAGTGCAATACTCTGCACCCTCATATCGGAATGTACAGACACTAGAGTGCAATACTCTGCACCCTCATATAGGAATGTACAGACACTAGGGTGCAATACTCTGCACCCTCATATAGGAATGTACAGACACTAGAGTGCAATACTCTGCACCCTCATATCGGAATGTAGAGACACTAGAGTGCAATACTCTGCACCCTCATATAGGAATGTACAGACACTAGGGTGCAATACTCTGCACCCTCATATAGGAATATACAGACACTAGGATTCAATACTCTGCACCCTCATATCGGAATGTGCAGACACTAGGGTGCAATACTCTGCACCCTCATATAGGAATGTACAGACACTAGGGTGCAATACTCTGCACCCTCATATCGGAATGTAGAGACACTAGAGTGAAATACTCTGCACCCTCATATAGGAATATACAGACACTAGGGTGCAATACTCTGCACCCTCATATAGGAATATACAGACACTAGGATTCAATACTCTGCACCCTCATATCGGAATGTGCAGACACTAGGGTGCAATACTCTGCACCCTCATATAGGAATGTACAGACACTAGGGTGCAATACTCTGCACCCTCATATCGGAATGTAGAGACACTAGAGTGAAATACTCTGCACCCTCATATAGGAATATACAGACACTAGGGTGCAATACTCTGCACCCTCATATAGGAATGTAGAGACACTAGAGTGCAATACTCTGCACCCTCATATCGGAATGTACAGACACTAGAGTGCAATACTCTGCACCCTCATATAGGAATGTACAGACACTAGGGTGCAATACTCTTCACCCTCATATCGGAATGTACAGACACTAGAGTGCAATACTCTGCACCCTCATATAGGAATGTACAGACACTAGGGTGCAATACTCTTCACCCTCATATCGGAATGTACAGACACTAGAGTGCAATACTCTGCACCCTCACAGACACTAGGATTCAATACTCTGCACCCTCATATAGGAATATACAGACACTAGGGTGCAATACTCTGCACCCTCATATAGGAATGTACAGACACTAGAGTGCAATACTCTGCACCCTCATATCGGAATGTAGAGACACTAGAGTGAAATACTCTGCACCCTCATATAGGAATATACAGACACTAGGGTGCAATACTCTGCACCCTCATATAGGAATATACAGACACTAGGGTGCAATACTCTGCACCCTCATATAGGAATGTACAGACACTAGGGTGCAATACTCTGCACCCTCATATAGGAATGTAGAGACACTAGAGTGCAATACTCTGCACCCTCATATAGGAATGTACAGACACTAGGGTGCAATACTCTGCACCCTCATATAGGAATATACAGACACTAGGATTCAATACTCTGCACCCTCATATCGGAATGTAGAGACACTAGAGTGCAATACTCTGCACCCTCATATCGGAATGTAGAGACACTAGAGTGAAATACTCTGCACCCTCATATAGGAATATACAGACACTAGGGTGCAATACTCTGCACCCTCATATAGGAATGTACAGACACTAGAGTGCAATACTCTGCACCCTCATATAGGAATGTACAGACACTAGGGTGCAATACTCTGCACCCTCATATAGGAATGTACAGACACTAGAGTGCAATACTCTGCACCCTCATATAGGAATGTACAGACACTAGGGTGCAATACTCTGCACCCTCATATAGGAATATAGAGACACTAGGGTGCAATACTCTGCACCCTCATATAGGAATATACAGACACTAGGATTCAATACTCTGCACCCTCATATCGGAATGTGCAGACACTAGGGTGCAGGTGCAATACTCTGCACCCTCATATAGGAATGTACAGACACTAGGGTGCAATACTCTGCACCCTCATATAGGAATGTACAGACACTAGGCTGCAATACTCTGCACCCTCATATAAGAATGTAAAATCTTAATCCTTCCAGTACTTATCAGCTGCTGTATGATCCACAGGAAGTTCTTTTCTTTTTGAGTTTCCTTTCTGTCTGACCACAGTGCTCTCTGCTGACACCTCTGTCAGGAACTGTTCCTAAAATGGACAGAGGTGTCAGCAGAGAGCACTGTGGTCAGACAGAAAGGAAATTCAAAAAGCAAAGAACTTCCTGTGGACCATACAGCGGCTGATTAGTACTGGAAGGATTAAGATTTTTTTAATAGAAGTAATTTACAGTTGTGTTTAACTTTCTGGCACCAGTTGACTTATTAGAGATGAGCGAACTTAAAGTAAAGTCGATTCGTCACGAACTTCTCTGCTGGGCGGTTGATGACTTTTCCTGCGTAAATTAGTTCAGCTTTCCGGTGCTCCGGTGGGCTGGAAAAGGTGGATACATTCCTAGGGGACTCTTTCCTAGGACTGTATCCAGCTTTTCCAGCCCACTGGAGCACCTGAAAGCTGAACTAATTTATGCAGGAAAAGTCATCAACCGCCGAGCCGAGAAGTTCGTGACGAATCGAATTTACTGTAAGTTCGCTCATCTCTATGACTTATAAAAAGGAAAAAGGCTTTCCAGTGGAGTACCCCTTTAAGGGAGTATTTCCACATTCAGGTTTTTCAAGACAAAAGCCTGGAATGGATTATGAAAGGACAAACTGAGACGATGAGTCTTTTTGGCTCTTTAACTGTTGCAAAACTACAACTCCTATCATGCCCTGACAGCCTTCGGCTGTCAGGGCATGATAGGAGTTGTAGTTTTGCAACAGCTTGTGGGGGACATAGGTTTGGGGGGGATCTCTGCCTCATTGTATGGGAAGCATTTCATGGGTGGGCAGGGTCATCCTCCTCCACGGACCCTCCACAGCGGTCACTTCCACGTCCATTGTGATTTTCGCACACACGCCACTCCCTATAAATGCTTTCCGGTCCGGTTTCCTCGCGAGTCGTCGCCACCCATGGCCCTCGCTGCGGCTTTATCATAACTGGAGGTTATGGAAACCACTCGGATTACCAAACACTTACAGATACCGAAATCCTCTTTAAAGCCTTGGAATGCAGCTGGCACCGAGCGGGTTAAGTAGCCGCCTGCTAAGATCCGGGCCGGGTATTATACGATCAGCGCGGAATCTGTGGTTTGCGACGCGTCTGATCGTTTAATTATAACCGAGGTGACAGATTTCAGGAAACTTTTTATCCTTTTGTTTGCAAACAAGGAGTTTTATAATTACAGCGCCGCAACGATCTGCTGCGGCCGACACCGCCGGATGAAACCTCCTCTCCACATCCCCACTCTTCACCGTGGCACCGCAGAAAGGCATCTAAACATAGCAGCGCCGCCACCCGCCGTGCACCGTAAAGCGCATCCTCGTTGATAAAACGCCAATAGCCATTTTAACCCCCTTGCTGCATTCACCATACAGTAATTCTGCTTGTCAGCACGATTACTGTGATACCAGATTTACATGTTTTTTTGTTTTTATTAAAGGGGTACTCCGGTGAAAAACTTTTTTTTTTTTTTTTTAAATCAACTGGTGCCAGAAAGTTAAACAGATTTGTAAATTACTTCGATTAAAAAAATCTTAATCCTTCCTGTACTTATTAGCTGCTGAATACTACAGTGGAAATTCTTTTCCGTTTGAAACACAGAGCTGTCTGCTGACATCACGAGCACAGTGCTCTCTGCTGACATCATGAGCACAGTGCTCTCTGCTGACATCATGAGCACAGTGCTCTCTGCTGACATCTCTGTCCATTTTTAGGAACTGTCCAGGGTAAAAGGAAATCCCCATAGCAAACATATGCTGCTCTGGACAGTTCCTAAAATGGACAGAGATGTCAGCAGAGAGCACTGTGGTCATGATGTCAGCAGAGAGCTCTGTGTTTCAAAAAGAAAAGCATTTCAGCTGTAGTATTCAGCAGCTAATAAGTACAGGAAGGATTAAGATTTTTTTAATAGAAGTAATTTACAAATCTGTTTAACTTTCTGGAGCCAGTTGAATACCCCTTTAATACCCCTTTGAATACCCCTTTAAAGGGGTACTAGACATCTTATACCCTATCCAAAGGATAGGGGATAAGATGACTGATCCCGGGGGTCCCGCCGCTGGGGTCCCCCATGTTCTCCCTTCTGCTCCCGGCGTTCGTTTAGAGCGTTGGGTGCAGCGCCAGAGGCTCATGACGTCACGGTCACTGCCCCTCAATGAAAGTCTATGGGAGACTTCACGAGCCTCTGCCCTGCATCACCAGTCATCCGACAGGGAGCGAAGTTCGCTCCATGCACCAGATATCTGGGGTGCCACAGCCGAGATCGCGAGGGTCCCCAGCAGCAGGACCCCTTTAAGGGCTGGTCCTGCAGGACTCCTGCTAATTGGAACTGCGTTCCTGCTGTGGAAAAAGTGCAGGAACTTCGTTCCCATGAGTTCCTGCAGGACTTGAGCCCTGAGTGAATGGTTTTCCGTTCACAAATTCACACTTCGGAATTTGTGAATGGAATCTCCGCTTGGAAATTTCCGCCTGAAGAATGGCGTTGCCCATTCTTCAGACGGAAATACTCGCGGAACACATTGCAGTCAATTGGAGACTGCAGTGTCCGCACGGTCCTAGCGCCGACTTATTCAGCCGGCGCTGGCCTCACTCGGAATCTCTGGGCGGAAACTTTCTGCCCGGAGATTCCGTAGTCTGAACCTAGCCTTAGTCATGGCATGTCAAGTACGTATAGCAGCCGTCACCCGCCATGTTGGCTGCTTCATATATCCCCAACGTCAGTCTATGAAGGGCCAGAAAATGCATTGGCTTATATGATTTAAAGGGGTTATCCAGAAAAAAACTTTTTTTTATATACATCAACTGGCTCCAGAAAGTTAAACAGATTTGTAAATTACTTCTATTAAAAAATCTTAATCCTTTCAGTACTTATGAGCTTCTGAAGTTAAGGTTGTTCTTTTCTGGCTAAGTGCTCTCTGATGACACCTGTCTCTGGAAACGCCCAGTTTAGAAGCAAATCCCCATAGCAAACCTCTTCTAAACTGAGCGGTTCCCGAGACACGTGTCATCAGAGAGCACTTAGACAGAAAAGAACAACCTTAACTTCAGAAGCTCATAAGTACTGAA